>NC_056728.1:342954551-343254551 GCF_019279795.1 Protopterus annectens | reverse complement strand
ACAGGCAGGGTGCAACTGGGGGGGGGGGTACACAGTGCACCCATGAATTCTAATCTTGGAACGCAGACAGGAGCGTCCTTTGCAGGACACTCCAAAAATTGGCAAGACCAAAAGAAGGTGATAAACCGAACATTCTGGCTGGGGTGTATACATACCCGGAATACAAGGGTGGGAAAGCCTGATTATCCATGGGTCGAGACAATTGTATGAAATGTGTCCTGTGAAGTGGAGAGTGGGCAGCGTGTAGTGTTGTGTCCAGAACCGACCAGGACCCAGAGTAAGGATGAGAGCTGTAGAGGAGGTACGCGTGGGGGAACTATGGGTAGCTACTTATGGGTCTTGGTGTGCAGGTGTTGGCTGATGTGGGCCTATATGGACAGCCCCAGGGATGTAAGCAAATGTGTTCATTGGGCAGAGGGGCCACCCAATGAGCAGCCACACCCACTACAAGTCCCACTGCAGTAAAGTATAATCTATATGGCAAGGAACAGAATAACCAGATGTAGATGTATATATGTGGAGGTATGTGTGTGTACATCTACCCATAGCGACATAGAGATAAGCATCTCCCTCTCCGTAGTACAAATGTATACATACAGGGACAGAATACATATAAATACCCACATATAGATATATACATATGCAGATACCCATAGACCCATATGTTGTTAGATATATATATATATATATATATATATATATATATATATATATATATATATATATATTTATATTTATATATATATATATATATATATATATATATATATATATATATATATATATATATATATATATGTATACAGCAATGTATAAATATATACATGTATGGATACATATCCAGATATATCTGTATATATATATATATATATATATATATATATATATATATATATATATATATGTGACTGTAAATATACACATGCATATAGCTAGGATATGATACAGCAGTTACGAGTTACATATGTTCACAGACCGTGCATATGGGGGTGAGGGGTTTAATAAACAAATATGTAACATGTAGCATCAACCCTCCCACCCCCCCAGCTAGGCTGGTGAGACATACAGACGCACAATAAAAGAAAACACACCACTGCTTCCCAGACCACCGGCAGGATACTACCAGTGGGAGAGACTTGCCAGTTTTAATCTTGAAGCATAGACATCGATATCCCTTGTGGGACACCCAAAAATTAATGATCATCGGAGTCAGTCCCAGTAATGATTCATCAAACCAGGCTGTAGATGTACGCGGACCAGTAGGTTGTGCAAGTCTGATAACCAATGGGTCGACACAACGTACAACATTTGTCCCGACACAAGGAGAGTGAGCAGTGTGTAGTGGTGTGTTTATACCCCACCTGCACCCACAGTAAGGATGAGTGCTGTAGAGGAGGGGCAGATGGTGGAACTATGGGTATGCAATTATGGGCCTAGGCATGCAGGTGCTGGCTGCCACAGTCATATAAGGACCACCCTGGGGATGTAAGTAATGTTCCAAAATGGGCATAGCTGATGCCCATACCTCTCAACCCCTAAGAGCAAATCCACTGGACAGGGCATAAACCATTGGGGGAACAAATAGGGACCATACCTATGAACTGTCCCCGATTTCCAGGGACGTCCCTGATTTTGACTCAATTTCTTACTCTGTCCCACTTAATCCCTCCGAAAACTAGGGACTTTTGGAGGAAAGGTGGTGAATTGCACGTAATGAATAATGACAACAATTAAGAGTTATAAACATCATTTACCTCAGAAAATGTGTATGAATTCATATGCTCTGAGTCTGTCAATGTGTCAGGTTAATAGCACTAATAATTTAAATGTATCCCTGATGTTGTTATGACGTGTCCCTGATTCAGTTGGTATTTTTAGCCAATCGTATGAGAGGTCTGATAGGGACAGAAAGCACATATTCCACTGACAACCTTAGAAAGATGATAGAATATTATGTATGCAGTAACATGACTTGGCTGAAGGATGTGGGTTCCAAAACCCAATTACTTGTTTGTATTGAAGAGTGTCAGTTCCCATGTATTAGCCAGACAGGTGCAGATTGTAAGAGGAACACACCAATAATATGAATCAAACTCTGGACAGGCCGCGGATTCCGTACAGTCGAATGGCATGCTTTCTCCTAATGGACAGCCATTCCCGATACTGTAGGCATGTATTCCGATGTAATAGGCATCACAAGGTAATATCGTAGTCCTCACTCCAACCCAGGGGGGTGAGTGTCAGATGCAAACACCAATTGCAGTGCATTTGCAAGTGCAGGAGCAAGCTGGTGTAAGCCTGTTTGGCCATCAGTATGCGAGTATTACAGTGGTGAAGCAAAGTAAAGGCTGAGTGTAAGAAACTGTAACTGGAGGTTAGCATTGCTTAGTTCCATGCAAACCCATGCACACCCGCTCACAATTGCTTTACTGTGCCTTAATCACTCTGTATCTAATGACCTTGTTCTGCCCAGCAACAAAATAAACAGCCTTTGCAAAGCTCGAAACCAGGACCCTGCACACACAGCTATTGTGATTTATCAGTAAGCCATGGCAGATATACAGACATCGGATCTTATCACAAACATAACATCCAGCACAGTCATTCAACAGTATAGGAAATGTATTCCATCATGTAGATGCATGTGTGTGTTTATGTCCAGATATAGATACATACATATATATAGATGTATCAAGGTTATCCCATGTGACAACAAAGTATTACAAAGGAATGAAAAGGGAAACACCAGCAATGCCTGTATTATGTAGTGGTGTCGTCCTATGTAATATTAAGACTCCCTCAGACAGACATCTGTCATTAATATGTGCAAACATTTGTACATTGGCTAAATACATCACTCTGTTCATTTTATTTACATTAACACAACAGTTTCTGTCCAATCATTATGTGAGAACAGTACTCTTGCAAGGTGCTGTGTGCGACATCATCATCATGAAAAAGGTAAATGGGGTAACCATAGAGGGACCGGTAGTGTTGTGTGTACAATGGGGTGATCTGCATCACGTGTACCTGGAACCTTTAGGAGTAATGCGCATACCAGGATCGTGTGCCTGAGAGACAGGGGTGAGGATAACTGGAGTATGTTGTGATGCATATTAAAAGGGTTACATGTGTCCAGTGGACACGTGTGTGAAATGGACAGCTATGCATGGGGCAAATGTTATTTTAGGAACCGAATGGCCTTTTGCTATTGTAGGGTGAGAGTGGGAAGTGGGGGAAGCAGAGTAGGTATGCTCGTGGAGGATAGGTTGGGTAGGATGAAGGACAAGACAGCATACAGGGTCGGTATATGACACATGTGGGGGGATACACCTTGGTCGGGGAGGGGTGTTCGGCATTCACAAGCCCATGAGCCCCCAAATGGAAACAGTGGGATGGAGGTCCCCAGCCATGGGCAGCCACCACTGCACCAAAACAGCCGCAAAGGTGGCAGTACTGGGGGTTGTCTAGGAGGGGCAGGCTCACCCTGTAAATGTGACACTCTGCCCTTGAGCTGGTGTATCTGGCCTTGAAACACCTTATTGAGCCCCCTACATACCACGTCCAGGATTGTACGACAGCAGACATGTTCCTGTTTGGACCTGCTCCCAGGGGGGACAAGTCCCATCCTCAGCGGCGGTTCCACCAGAAGGTGGTGCAGAACCAACAGAGGTGGAGTTCAAAGGCTGAGCCCCAGATGTGCTGGTGCCTGGTGCCATGGCCAGCTGAAGTGGGACAGGAGGTTCTGCCGGGACCTCCAAACCCATACAGCCTATGGTGTTGCAGTTTAAACACAGATAGGCTTAGTAATAGTCAACAGCATTCAGGATTACTTATAACAGCATGCATAGATATGACCATCAACCCAATACAACAGATGGTATACATTTGCAGAGGGAGCACAACATATGCATATATACTGCATGACATCTGTACAAAGTGTAGAAGACTTGTGACTGCAGCTATGAACAGTGGCCCATTATTGTCATGTCACTGAGAACCCCAGACGGTGTCTGTCATACCACTGTTTCATGTGACATATGTCCAATCAGGGATGTGATGGCAGTAACTCATCACTATCACCATGTACTGACTGCAATCCTCACTCTATGCCCCTGCAGTTCACAGATGTGTGTTCAGTGAATAACACAGGAAACAAATGGTTCCACACACTGACCAGTCCACAGATGGCCCTACAGATGGATGGTTCCTCACAAACAGAGCACTGACGTGTCAGTTTTAAAATATGCAGAATAACCATTACCACACACAACTTGTCAAACTGGCAGTAGTCTCAATGAAGCATAGCTCCACTTACATGCTGTAGTCATGTCTGGCACATCACCCTCCTGTCTTTAGGCTACTTTCTACTGTTTATATTGTTTGAGGAACATCCAGATATCATCTGTGATGCTGTTTACCAAACACCAGATCCAGGTACCACTCACAGTGACTGTCATGGGCAAACACCAACATGATGTTCCTAGATATTGTACTGTGTTTCCATGCGATTGGCTATGGGAACATCATCACAGCTGTTCCACATGCAATCAGCTAGAGGAGGACTGCAATAGGTGCAGAGGCCATCACCTGATCATGACCATCACTTACAAAACACAAGCTGCTGCTAAGCAGGTGTACAACTCCACATCTACCAGAGAGTGTGTGGGAGGGACAGACAGAGGCAAAGTACATCAGAAAAGGGCTTGGAGACTAAAACTTAAGCATCATCTGTCACACACCTACCAGTACAAGGGTTCAAACCCCTGACTGACTAGTCATTACTATTCCAAGTGCATGCAGTTACTCCATGTGCTACAAAGCTGACATGTTGGTGTGCTGTAAGAACATATATGTGTACTGGTGAGTGACATCTGCAACAGAGATATAGTAGACATACATTAGGTGTACTACACATGGCTGTCCACATTAACAGATGCCATTGTCAGCACAACCACACTCTCTAATGGACTCACATTGACACACTTTGCCAGGCCCACAAATACACTTCCTAACTATTTAGTTTGCCACACTGCAGTAATGCATAGGTACTACATGCACCACAGGAGATATCCGGAGGTTCTATGGGCTAGGGCATGTGAATGTGTCTGACATCAGTCGGTATGCTATTGGGAGTTATACTGGGTGTGACTGTGGTTGGGAGCATCATACCCCACATGCAGACACAAGGTGCCAGTACTGACATACATGTGTGCATTGCTTCATATGTGTGTAGTGGTTGGCTGTGCAAGATGGCTGTACAAGGCTGGGTGAGGGGTAATCTTTGGCATCACACAACCCGACAACAGTGTGCAGTGTGGTACAGGGGAGTAGTGTCTTCTATGTCCCACACAGATGGGTATTGTATTAACTGTCCTGACATCCTGGTTACCATTGTGTATGGCCATAGCTTTGCAATGCATACCATGTCTGTGTTTGAGAGTCCTTGACATGGACATTGCCTGGGATGTGCAAGTCCCACAATAATGTATAATGACATGTACAAGTGTACCTGGTTTGGCTGGCACATGTTGTGTACACAGACTGTTATCTTCAGATATGCCAAAATTGGCCTGGTGTGGCAGGACCTGTTTATAGACAGCAGGTTGACCCTGCACCTGCATTGATAGCATGATACAGGTATTCCCTGGTGTCAGTGGCATTGGTCCATACAGGGCACATGTATTAGGCATTGTATGGCCTCTGTGGATCACATTTGATGGCAACACATATGTTGCAGGCATCCAGTGGGGAGCATAGAAAAGGCACATTGTCTGCAATTATGTGCCTATTGTACTGCTGTGCAGGGTGCCATGTCCTGTGCAGCCCACTGCAATCACACCATGCCTACTATCTGTCATCAATGTGCAGGATAGTAGCAACATAGCAGGATATTCTAGGCAAGTATGTTTGTGTATGACACATGGGTTCAGAACGTATTCTGGGTAATAGTAGGGTGGCATACTTTGTTCACCAGGCCTTTTGCCAGATGTAGGGGTATGGCTTGCCAACACAGTCCCTTGGCTGACTGACATCTGAACTCCTCGTGAGGTGGACATTGTGACATGTAATATGGACACCATATAGGAAAACTACAAAATCCACTCCCCAACATGTCCAGTGGTTAGACACTCACAGCCATCTCCTCACAGGCTCTGACTGTTGAACAAACACACACACACATACACACACACTCCTGCCATGTCTTGGAATAAACCCCTACCTAACAAGTGTATCACACTACAGCATTACACAGTTACAACATGCACTATGGAGATTACTGGGTTACAGTGGTCCCACAGGTGTATTACTAGGTGGGTGACAGCAGGATTGCCAAATGTGATTATGTGAATTGTAAAGAGTGTGCATACTCTAAAAAGCATTGCTTTTTTCTTAGGCAGACAGAGACACACACACACAGTTGGCCTGTCATGGAATAGAACCCCTACCTAACTAGTTTATCACACAACAGCATTACGCAGTTAAAGCATGAGCTAGAGAGATTATTAGGTTACAGAAGTCCCAGAGGTGAATTTTTAGGTGGGTGACATCTGCAGGATTGCCAAAGGTGGTTATGTGAATTGTAAAGAGTGTGCATACTCTAAAAGGCATTGCTACGTTCTCAGGCAGACAGACACACACAGTTGACCTCTCTTGGAATAGAACCCCTACCTAACTAGTTTATCACACTACAGCAATATGCAGTTACAGCACATGCTATGGAGAATACTGAGTTAAAGCACTCCCAGAGGTGTAATTCTAGGTGGGTGACATCAGCAGGATTGCCAAAGTTGGTTATGTGAATTGTAAAGAGTGTGCATACTCTAAAAAGCATTGTTATTTTCGCAGGCAGACAGACACACACAGTTGGACTCTCTTGGAATAGAACCCCTACCTAATTAGTTTACACTATTGGAATATGCAGTTACAGCACACACTATGGAGAATACTGTATTACAATAGTCCCAGAGGTGTATTTCTAGGTGGTGACATCAGCAGGATTGCCAAAGGTGGGTATGTGAATTGAAAAGAGTGTGCATACTCTAAAAGGATTGTTGCTTTCACAGGCAGGCAGACACACACAGTTGACCTGTCTGGGATTTCAACACCAACCAAACTAGTTTAACACACTACAGCATTATGCAGTTACAGCACATGCCATGGAGATTACTGGGTTACAGAAGTCCCAGAGGTGTATTCGTAGGTGGGTGACATCAGCAGGATTGCCAAAGAAGGGCATTTCAAGTGTACTGCAAGTTGTACAAGTCTGTTACCTGCGTGTACCCACTGCTTACTGTCACGAAAATGCATTTACACCTGTCTTATGCAGTCCTAATTGACAATGTCAACAAGCCTTGCAGGTCTTGAACCCTGAACCATGCAGACTGATATCACTGGACATACCACTATGCCATTTGGGGTGTAGATCTGTTGCTTGGAGTGTATAATGCACATCTTACTACAGGTATTCCACAGTACTGAAAACAAATGGAACAGTTACTTTGTGTACATATGTACAGTACCCTTGAATGTACTGTACTCTGTGAAACAACAAAGACAAGTCTACATCTGTCCAACTGTCATAACTAAATATATATATATATATATATATATATATATATATATATATATATATATATGCACCTACAGGATGTGTACACACACACACACACACACAGACACACACACACACAGACACACACACACACACACACACACACACACACACACATATATATATATATATATATATATATATATATATATATATATATATATGTGTGTGTGTGTGTGTGTGTGTGTGTGTGTGTGTGTATACATAGACACAGCTACTGCCATATAAATATATATATATATATATATATATATATATATATATATATATACATGTCTGAACACCCTTTGTGACACAGAAGGGTTCCAAAGGAACTGACATGTACACAAAACAGAGGCATCTCTTGTGGTATAACATTTAAATCTTAGGCAGTTCACCAGAGAAGGGATGGTTGTTGTGTATGTGGAGTTTGGGGTGGGGAATGATGGCTAATGTAATCTACCCCAGGGATTGTGGAGTTAGGGTGGGGGAATGATGGGTATGGACTTACACCTCAGCGACCACTTTTGTGTCACTGCTCGACAGTGGCACAGGAAAATAACATACCAAACTGTAGTCATGCTTGACTGTGTATTCTTTACCATTCCTAACTATGTAATACTTTGTATACACTGGTCACCCCAGATGGCTACCATGGTGTGCTAAAAGACATTACACATGTGTATGCCTGGCTACAGGGTAGTCACACACACAAACACGCACTCACTTGCCAGTATTGTGCATACACATCTTGCCTATGTAAAGGTAACTAGTACAGTGGTATGCAGTTGGGGTATATGCCACAGAACACATACAATTACACTTACTCTGATTCCACATCTGAGCTGGGTGACATCACAGGACTGATTACTTGCAGTGGGGAGGGGGAAGAGAGAGGTTTAGCATTTGACAAGGATAAAGGCCAGTGTAAAAGGAGGTATCCCTTTGGAATGCAGCAAAGCCCACTGTCATGACAGGATGCAGACACAAATACACACATGCAACCACACTAAGCCATTTGCTGACACACACAGGGATTTGCTGTTACATACACAAACACAGTTACCAGTGGTGGGATCAGAACTCCTGCCCATCTAAAGATCACTATTACAGTATTACGCAGTTACTAGACACGCCACAGAGATTACACATTCTACAGGAGTCAGACTGCCCTTCTAAGATTGAGGACAACAACAGGGGGACTGACAGTCACAAAGTACATAGCTGTAAACCTGTGTGTTTAAAGTAGGTGTCCATTACAACCTGCATGCACAAACAAGACACATCATCTGCAGGTAGGCCTGAGAGGTATAGTTGTAGCACAACAGGAACCTGAACTGGAGTATGGCCATCTGTGGAATGGACAACTACTATCACTATACAGGGTTACAGTGGGCATGCTCATACACTTAGTAGCACAGGGCCATGTGGGTTGCACTATGACTACAACTACACAAGGTTATACTGGGCATGCTCATACACTTAGTAACAAAGGGCTTGTTGGATGCACTGACTCAAATTACACAAGGTGGCAGTGGGTATGCTCATACACTTAGTAGCACAGGGCTGTTTGGGATGCACTCTGATTCTAACCACAGAAGGCCACAGTGTGCATGCTCATACACTTATATGTACAGAACACGTTGTAATGGACACCTATTGTAAATACACAGGTTTACAGCTATGTACATCTTACTGTCAGTATATATGCACATCATACTGGTTTACTACTTGATACCTGTATGTGGCCCGTAAATTATATATCTGTGTCTGTGCTGTGTGATACACATGCATACATGTACATGAAGTACTGACATATATATGTTAAGTATACACATTCATGCATGTGTGGACATGACAGACAATAGGTTACCTGGGTCACACAGGTGGATGCTACCTACAGCATGTGTCACACACCTTGCTGCCCTGAAAGGCATGCATTGATAGCAGGTTGTGGACAGTGGCATTATACGTGGATCAGTGGCATGTGCAAGCATAATGTGTGAGCCACATTGTGTAATGGTACTGAGGTACGAGTGTCAAGATGACCTCTCCCGGCTGTTAGTAGTTGTCATTATTAGCAGCACTGCTACCGTAAGTATATCTCACATTGGTCATATACACAATTTCTGCTGCTGTCCATCACCTTACATGAGGCATTTGCTGCCAAGCACACATTACTGCCACTCGTAGTAATGTCATGGTACGAGTGGCAACTGCTAGACCAAAACAATGAGCCAATGTCCTGCTGTTATTATGAGGTTGTCCAGTGTCTGTCATTCCGGGCTGTCTTGACTGAATGACAAGCCTTCAACACAGAGCACATGCATCCATGTTTCACGTGGGTGTTGATAATACCTAGGTCGCATTTACCCATATAGTCACATTCCAAGGCAAATGTCCTACACCCAGAAGTAACACCCTGACACCTACAAGACAATTTCATTGGATGCTTATGCTAACCAGTGCTAGATGTGTGGCTTTAGTAATCCATTTGCTCAATGTAGAACCTACAATGGGGAATACTGACATCTGTGCAGTGAGGAACACCTGGCTGAAGGTTCTGTAGTGCACAATTGCACTACTACCATATAACTCAGATCCAGACATGTGGGCCATAACAGTGGTATGGACCATTCCAGGTGGTGGTGTACACATATTCATAAAGGCTACTTACATGTAAAGACCACTACTCCAACATGATGCATCACAGATGAGTCAGGTACAGGTGACAGTGGCAAATGCTGCATTCTAAGTTGTATCCTCATATACATCCACCACCTTGTTCCTAGACTACCAACACACATCCATATCTGGTATGACATAGTATGGTAGACCACCAGATAACCCTCGATTGGTGGGCTGTACCTAGGCCTACATCACCTGTGCAAAGTACCCATGTACAGACACAGCTGCATAATGTGTTATGCAATGCAATAATAGCAGTGTTTGTAACCAGCTCAGTTGTACACATACCAGGGTCCCTCAGATGTTGTCAGCATTAACACGGTCAACAACACCCTCATGGTTGGTTATGACCTAACTGTACCTGCCCTAGATATGTATATCCCACACTCATGCAACATAAATGACATTACCATAGCTTTTGTTATCCTTTCTACATACAGGTCGCTACAGTCATTACACACATGCACATGGCAGATAGCATGCTAACAGTACATAAGGTTTGATATCTATGTTAACAGAGGTAATATTCCCTCTCTACTGGTCACCCATGACACCTATCATATCATACAACACCCCATGTGGCATGTATGTCTTTAGACATGTCCACCTAATGCAATGCCTACAAACATACCCAAATAACAGGATTATAGGACCTACACAAGGCCTGTATTGACAGACTCAGGAAAATCCAGCTCTGCTCTGTATGTTCCTGAGTAGTCACAGGTGATATGTTCATGACATGTACAGCCATGTGTGGCCACAGCTCCAACATATACCCCATGTCAACATTTGCAAGCCATGCATGCTGTGTGCTGTCTGGACATTAGTCTTAGTCCCACAATAGCCAGTACATGCTGGGGTGAGATGTTTACAAGCCACAGACCTCGCACATGCTTGAATGAGTGTACCGCCTAGCTCTAACAGAGCACATTGCTGGCACTCTTCCAGTAAACATGAGGTGTGTGTGGCAAATATGATGTGCTCATTGTTGACCATTACAGTGCCCTGGCTTCACCATGGCACTGTCAAGTAACAGTTTGTATGAGCATGACATGGAATAATGCTGTGTGTGTCTCGCTGATATGTGCTGTTGTCATATATGTACACTTGGCTACTCAGTGAAGGTTTTGGTGTCCTACCAGTACATGAATACAATATCCATAGGTTTATAGGTTCATAGGAGGGTACTAGGCCTAGGGCCTATATAAGCCTAGCCAAAAATGTACCCTGGCTTTCGCCACCCAAGAAAATTATTTTCATGTGCCCCTGTCGAGCAGAGCCACAGAATTGATCCCCGGGGTGAATTTCCTATCTCCCATCCAATCATCAAGATTTTTCTTGAAGAGTGCTAATGAGGAGCTCTGTTTGACATAGATAGGTAGCCTGTTCCAGAGTATGGGAAGTCTCTGGGACAGGAATCTATCCCTCCAGCATGTTCTGTTTATTGTGGTGACAAGGTTTAGGTCCCTAGAGCATGTAGCTCGGAGGGATTGGGATTTCTTTAAGTGGAGCATGTCCAACAGCTCTGGGTTTGACATAACTTTGTATGTTAGTCAGAGATCTCCTCTAAGTAGGAGATATCCGATGGAGTAAAGCTGGAGTTTTTTGAGACGGTCTGTGTAGGGCATCTATTTGAGGCCAGTAATCCTCTTTGTGAGGTATTTCTGTGGCCTTTCCAGTTGTTGTAGATGTCTTGTGAGGTACATAGCAAAAGGGGCATTGTACTCTATAATGGGTCTAATGATTGATGAGTAGAGGGAAACAATGACCTCTTTTTCTGGATGAGAAACCTTTTGTGATGAGATGAGCCATGTAGAAGGATTTCCAGACCACTGTGGCGATGTGATTATCAAAGGAGAGACTACTGTCCACCTGTGTCCCAAGGTCTCTTATCACATTTTCGGCATTAAGTAGACTACCAGCTATGTGGTAGTTCATGGGTTCAGACTTTTTACCAAAGGAGATGACAATACACTTTTTGGCATTGAGCTTCAGGCCATGACTTTGACACCAGGCATCTGTCTCAGTGAGGCCCTTTTGTAGTATATCCACATCGTTAGGAGTTTCAATTATGGCTCCTAGTTTGCAGTCATCTGCAAACTTTGTTAGCCAAAGACCTTCTGTGTTAACCTGTACTTCAAAGAAGTAGATACCAAACAGGAGAGGACCCAGGACTGGACCCTGTACTACTCCACTTGTCACTGTTCTGAAGTCGAATTTGGAGTCTGCTACTTTCACAGTGTGGGTTCTGTCCATGAGCCAGTTGGCAACCCATCTTGTGACATAGGGATTTATACCTAGTTTAGTGATCTTATCTATAATTCCAGAGTAGGGGATGGTGTCGAAAGCCTTGGCGAGATCTAGATAATCTGTGTGAACCACCTTACCCTCATCTATGGCTTTGGTGACTGCTTCAAAGAAGTCAATCAGGTTTAGGAGACATGATCTGCCTTTTACAAATCCAAACTGGGTAGGGTCAGGAGTTTGGAGATTACCAATATCTTAGTTTATGAGTTCCATGATGATACGTTCCATGGCCTTGCAGACCAGGCTCGTCAGGCTAATGGGGCAGTAGTTCCCAGGGTCCGTCATGGCTCCCCTTTGTGGAGTGGGATAACCATCACGGTGCACCATTCAGTGTGCACAAAGCCTGAAGTGAGGCTATGACTGAACATGGTACTTAGGTAGGGTGCCAGTTCATTCTGTAGTTCATGTAGAACGCAGCCTGGGATATTGTCAGATCCCATGGATGCTGTGTTCCTGGCTTTGGAGAGTGTGTTTTTTACCTGTGCAGCCATGATTACAGGAACTTTGCATTCTTACAGTATAGAGATGGGCCCTCTAGGGGGTGAGAGTGGGGTAAAGTTAGTACTGAACCTATCTGCCAAGATGTTGGCAATATCAGTTGGTTCTGTATATTTAGTGCCATTGTGCTGTAACTCAGAGCAGATCTGAGTGTTGCCATTGAGATTCTTGACATAGCTATAGAATGCTTTGTGGTTGTCTTTAGAGTCAGTGGCAATTTTGTTTTTGTAACTAGCTTTGGAGGATTTTATGAGGGATCTCACCTTCTTACTGAGGTTGACCAGGGCGCTCCTCCAGTCATGGGATTTTACTTTTTTTTGCAACAGTTTCTTTCTTCTGTTGTAAAGTTTGTTTGTGGCAGAGGACCACTAGATAAGCTTCCTTTTTTTGGAGGATAGCATCTTGGTTCTATTAGGGATAGCATGATCCATGCACTCGTGTAAGTGCTTATAAAGTGCATTTGTGTAGGATTCAGCAGTCATACCTCTATTGTCCGTCTGCATGGGTGTCATGAAGTTTGCCACTTCTGTCTTAAGAAGTGTGAAGTTGGTCTTGGAGAAGTTTTTTACGGTGGTTTCCCTAATGGGGGTGGGGGCGGGATGTGGATGTCTAGGGTTATTAGCTTGTGGTTGGATCTGACCAACAAGGAATTGAACTCTGGTGTGGAACACCAGTTGCCCATGTTGGTAATGACCAGGTCTAGGATATTGCTGCCCCTGGTGGGAGTGTGAATAAGTTGATCCAAGGCACTGGAATTTATGAATTCTAGAAAATGCTGAGCAAAAGAGTTGGTACATGAGTAGTTTTCCCAGTTAATGGTGGGGTAGTTGAAATCACCCATTATTAGGGTGTTATGTTGTACCCTAATACTTTCCAGTGTATCAAGAAATGAGGAGTGGGAATCCTGGGGCATGATGGGGGGTCTGTAGCAAGCTACAATTTGGATTGCTGTCTTGCCCAGAGTTAGTTGTACTTGGATAACAGTCCTACAATAACCTGTGTAACTGTAAGGTCAGGTTTTGTTAACTGAAGTGGAAGACAGACAATGTAGAATGCTGTAAGGGTGACACTGAAGGCAAACCTCATGACACATGTAACAGTAATACCTCCCCTAGGTATATATTGTGCATATATCAGCACAGTTGGCAAAGGAAAGAGTCAGTAAGCTTTGTACCAGATGTGATAGTGCTGTACTTCTGTAATATCTATCATGAGATAGGCAGGTGTTTGATTCACAGTACTGGCACGTGTGGGTGTGTGTGTGTCCATATATGTCACGTATGGTTGGGAATACATCCCACATGTTATCACTCTCCTGAACACTGTTTTTGACACCAGTACAGAGTGAAGTGTAGAAAGAAAGGCATAGGCAGGTGGTTGAACTTCACACATGTAAAGTGTCTATGTGTGTGACATAGGTGTATATCTTTCTGAATACCACAGTGTGTGTGTGTGTGTGTGTGTGTGTGTGTGTGTGTGTGTGTGTGTGTGTGTGCGTGTTTGTATGGCTGTCCGTGTGTATGGCTATCCAGTCCCTGGAGTGAGGCTGTATTTTACCATAATGAGATGTTAATGCCCCTCCCCCCATCCACTCAATGCAATCTAGCATCCCTGATGATATCATATATCATAGATGGGCATTCCAACTGCCTGTTAACATGTACACCCTGGGGTGTGACCTGTTGTTGCATAGCCTACTGATGGACCTCCCTCCCCACATACATTCACTGCACTGTAGTATCCCTGTCAATGCCCTCGATCTTAGGCCATTCCGACTACCTGTACATGTGTAATCTCTGCAGCGCATCTTGTAATTGCGTAGTTCTATAATGATGATATGCACATAGGCAGGGATTCTCATCTGAACACTGGCAACTGTGTGTGTGTGTGTGTGTGTATCAGAGTGTGTGTTACTGTGTCTGTGAATCCCTGAGTGTGTGTGTGTGTGTCTGTGTTTGCATGCTGTCATGGCAGTGGGTATTACTGCTTCCCAATGAGAAGCCACTATTTTCACTGGCCTTTACCCTTGTCATCTGGCATATGACTCTTTCACCTCCTCCCCGCTCCAGGTAACTATACCTGTGATATCACCCACTATGGATATGATGGCTCTGAACACAGTAGCTTACTACACAGCTATCATGCTCTTGGATCATCAGAACAGTAAACATAATTGAAAATGGGAGAATATAACTGTGATGTGGAAGCTACAAAGTGCATGCAGGTATTGTCATACTGACCTCTGGGTAGTCAACATGTACATATGGGACACTAACCACAAACACCGACATCCCCCAGCACATGCAACTACACTTGAACGAGGAAGGCAGAACGTCAAGATCACCATGCTGTTAGTGTTGTTACACATGATACATACTGTCAAATGTACAAAATACATTCTAAAACTGTAAAACATGGTATGTCTGCTGCCTGTCAACACTACTTAACAATATTAATCTACAATTGTCTACCTAGTATGTTCACCCTGTGCATCAGACCATATGAGAAAATCCCTGCACTGATGGTGTGGATGACAGGGATGCAGCATAGGCATCATCAAATGCACAGGGTGATAATGTTTGCCAGAGGCCTAGGCTGTGCCATTGGATGACATCATGTGTGTGTGTGTTAGGGCCTGTGATATCATTGGGCATGTGTGGATGTTATTCGTGTGTGTTTTGAGGTGCCCTACATTTGTTTCCGGTGTGTGTGTATGCATGCATAAAGGTCTGGCATGTGGCTGGCCTACACAGGGGCATTATGGACAGCTGCAGACTGTACAAGGCAGGTTTCACAGTTCACGGTATCCGGCCATGGCCACGTGACCTGCGCCTGCCAAGGGTTGCATGGACACTACCAGGCAGAGGTCCAGATTGGGTATTGTCTGATGACACATGTCCATCGGAATCGTGTCCCTGTTGGGACTGTCCAGGACCACGTGCATGTGGCCTGCTGTGTCCTGGTGTGGACTGCACAGCAGCTGCACTGCTGCTGCTACCACCACTATGGGAGTGGGCATGTGCAGTAGCATGTTCATGTAGACCTTCAACAGGTGATGTAGCTGACCTATGACCACATGCCTGATGGCTCACTCCCACCAGATGTTCCAGCACAGACATTCCATGCTCGAGGATTGACATGCCATGGTCAAGGACACCCACCATGTCACCCAATCATCTATCCAAAACATCTGCAAGATGATGCTGAGCATTTATAAGTGCCTGGATGTTGTCAGTTATTGAATGGACAGCAGCCCTCTGAAGCCTCAGATCTTCTCTGTTGTGCCACTCAGCACGTGCCTGTGCCTCCATTACAGCCCAAAACATGCATCTGATGACACCAGCTGATGTGCTTTGTCTCACAGGGGCATGTTGGCCAGTGGTCCTCCTATGAGCAGCGCTGGGCACATGCTTGTGTGGGACATCACCAGTCAGTTGACTGGGATCATGATGTGCATGCAGGCACACCTTCCAGTCTCCACACTTCCCTGTTCCATGCTACCACCCGCCAACTGTCCTTCCTCTATGGCCAGTGGTGATGGGATATGTGTAGACAGGGGGACTGTGTGCTAGGATGAGGGAGAGACAGGTGGAATGGCAACCAATGGCACAGATTCAGCCCCTGACAACCCTGCCTGTGCCTCAATCATACTATCATCATCACTGCTAGAGTCTGTGGGGACACTAACATCAGGTGGACCGCAGGAGGGCAACGCACCTACATCAACACCTGTGAAGGGAAGACAAGAAATGTACATTACAAGTTATACCAGACACATAGACAGACAGACAGACACACACACACACACACACACACACACACACACACACACACACACACACACAAACACACACACAGACACACACACAGACACACACGCTACATGCAGGTGATATGGCAGATGGCATTCAGCTGACAATAATAGTTTCAGCTTAAACAATTATAGTGGTAGTTATCATACATCCCTGAGTTGCACACAACAGCATACATGTGCTATAGCAGATGGCATGCACCTTACATAATTATAGTGGTGGTTAGCATACATACCTGTATTGCACCATTTGTGTTAGTAGCCAATGCCCCATACCTGCTACACAATGCATGCACTTTGCACTGTTGCATCGCACTGCATGGTGTGTGCAACATACACCACATGTTAACAGACCATTGCTCACCTTTGTACATCTGCCACTGATACTTTGTGTTGGCCACTGCCCCTATGCATGAGGACATGAGCAGTAGGGAATGGCAACTGCATACTATGTTTGCCTGAGTCCTAGCTTGCATATCTCCCCCAAAGCAATGCATGTCTGTTCAACATTATTCCGCCTACCCCTGAGCTGAGTCTAGACATTGTGCATGTGGCTGTACACACATATTTGACATGGCTGTCCCTACTTTGCAATGGTGCCACAGACCAGCACAGGTTTACAGTATAACTGCCTGCTGTGTTGCATATGACCTTGCCAGTCACATGTAGTATGACATGTCTTCTGCTGACATGTTGAATGACATGCATACATGTGTAACACAATGGTGTCCTTTCCAATGTACAGTACGGTAATGTGTCCCAATGCAGGGACATGTTATACTAACATGGGCCTTCCGCTGATGCAATGTTGTCTGTCCACCCTACAAATATGCAGGGACATACTGCACATTGACCTGATTTGCATAGCCATTGCAGGGTATCATGTGACTTCACAATTGCTATACAGTGTGAGCTACTGACACGGTTCATAGCCATGACTATGTTCACATACAATACATATCTAATGTGGAATGTGACCCACGTCACTGAGGTGTATACACACTAAACCCTAATGTGGAATGTGTGACACAGGTCACAGAAGGGTATACGGATGACACCCCTGCACATCTGCAACCGTATTACTGATGCCTGGCAACTATGCCCACACATGGCTAACTTAGTAGTACTCTATGTCCCACATGCAATCTGTGTGCCTCACACATGAGGAGCAAGCATGACAGTGATGTATATCACCAGCAAGGTGAATGTACTGTATCTGTGGCCTGATGTGGTTGTATGTGTATGTTGTGCAACACATGCATGTATTTAGATACTGTATAGGTGAATGCTTTCATGTCGTGACACACTCATGATGTTCAAGACATGTTATGTGGTGGTTCCATGTTATGCCTACACAAGCTGTGCACAGGCCTATATGATGTTTAGTGTTTCACATCTGCAATATCACCATTACACAAAGGCCATAGTTGTATTGTGTCGAGCCAATGTAAAACAGGGTGTACACACATGTACATTACTTCTACTGTGTGTGTTGCTTCATGTCTCTTGCCATCCTCCATGGCCATGTGTACACATGTTCTGTCCAATGGTTGTGATGGCCATCTTATTTCACATGTCAGTGTTATCCCATATGACATACACCCATAGATGTCATATGCTCCACTGAGGACAGGGTTATGCAGACAAAGGGTAGTATGTATGGGATGTGAGCAGTGTTTCTGTCAGCCCACTACATGTCATGGACATGTCAGATAGCACATGACATCGTGTGACATTCATAGCAAGGGTATAATACACAAGGGTGTATCCTGTGGGCTGGTCATACTCCAGCTCCAACACATTTAGAGTGTGTGCACACATATGCTCTCTGTACAGTACTGTTCGTATTCTCAACATGTGTAATGCTGATATGTAGTACCTGTCACTACAGTGAAACACACCTCCGCCATTGTATTCACTGTTGTCCACACATTTGGCAATGACAGTTTGGAAGGTTTAGTGTAGGTGTTTCATATAGTCCAATTGTTTCACATGGGTAAACACTGTGATGCATTGCAGGTCTGACCAGTGTCCATTAACAGGACCACCATACATTATGTGTATGTGTGTTATGGCAGATAGCATGCAATTAATATGTTCTGTGCATTATCAAGCCTGGTAAATAATAATAATCTCACCTGACACAGTCTGCTGTCATTGCAAAACACCAGATGTACCTAAACAGGAGTGTCACAGCAGTAAGATCATTATCCACACCTGTGTGATAGCTACAGGGTGCAATGTTCATGTTAGCACATAAGACAGTACAATACACTATACTATGGAGTATGCACATCTGTGCATACATAGAGTAGCAGACTATAGTATGTGGCATGTGTGCATACATGCCTTGCATATGATGTTACACTACATATTGTACAGTAACACATGTAACTATGTGAAATACAGTTGTGTTATATGTGTAGTAGTGACATACCAGGCAACTCCAGGCTCTGTGGTTGAGAAACACCCACCTCCACAATACCAGGTAAAGCTTGTGGATGGAGGTCTGCAGGTGTCCCCAGGTTGGCCAGTAGCTCCTCGGTATGTGTGAGTGGGGGCTGGGTGAGTGGCCCCCCACCTGTTGCACCTTGCTCCCTGGCGATTGCATTAGTATGCTGTTTTGCCCATCTTATGAGGTCCATGCAGTGTCAGCACACCTGCTGATAGCAATTGTGAACACCAGCATCATTTACCCTTCTGCAGAGTTCCTCCCACAGGCCATCCTGCTGCTATGCATCCTGTCGCACATAGCTGAAGAGTGTTGTATGGTTGTCGAGGAGGTATGGGACGAGGACCTCATCCTCCAAGCAGCTGTACACCGGCAGTCTGCTATGTGGCATACCTGGAAGACATAATGATGGAGACAGGTCACAATAACTCACAGAGAAGTACAGCAGTACAGCCGAACATACATTTGTATCACTGAACATACATTTGTATCACATGTATTAAGATTACAAATATGTCTTTGCAAATCTACATGACACTAACACCACTGACATGTATAAGTCACACACATTTGACACTTACTGGTGATGTGATGTTATTGCCATATATGTGTGTGTCATGTGATGACATTGCTCATACACCATGTGGATGTTGTCTTGATGTGAGCATGTCTGTTTGCCTGTACTGGTATCTTTACCTATCAGCACATGCCTGTATATGTTCACATTAATGCAATCAACCTTAGTGCTGTGTATATGTCAAATATATAGTCATACATAGCTGTTAGGGACATGACCTGTGACCCTGCAGACTTGCAAGCATGTGTGTATTTTGCCATATACATCTACATGGCACTGTACAGCTGTGTAGCATCCTGCCATGTATTGCCTGTGTTGCACATGTGTAACACATGGGACAATAGCTAGCCTGATGGTATTTGCAGGGTTGGATATCAGCTATAGCATGTATGGTCATAGTGATCTAGTAGGCTATATGCCCTGGGCCATTTATGAGCCTAGGCAGACAGGTTACCTAGCTGTAGGCAACAGACAGGTAAGTTTCAGTGGCCAGTTCAAGCAGTGCCACAGAACTGATCCACAGGCTTACTGATATAATTGGCATGCGCTCATCACACCATGTCACAGAGAGGGGTAATGTGCCGCTTCGCTGGACAGGGATGCATAGTATGGCAAGAGTATGTTAAGTGTATGGGACAGAGATCTGTCAGGCATGTTGTGATCCTTGTACTAGAAAGGTGGATGTCCGTGACGTATGTGTTTCTTTGGGATCAGGATGTGTTAATTGTAGCATGTCTAACACCTCTGGGTTGGACATAGCTTTATTCAGGGTACATAGTGCAGTTAGGGATTGGGAAGAGCAGTGTAGGCCATCTACACATGGGAAATAACTCTTAAAGGAAATATGTGATCTATTATGGGTCACATGGGTGTTGAGTATGGCTGTGCAATTATCTCTATATTCCTGGATGGCACCCTGTCATGATTAGGGGTGCCATATACGACTACCTGTCTGTTGTGGTGATGTAACTATCAAAGGAAAGAGTACTGTCCAGCTGCATCCCATACACACAGTTACCATTATGTTGACTGCTGCCCAGGTGGAAGTTCATGGGTACAGGGTTTGTAACATAAGGGATGACAATGCAATACTTAGCTGTCAGATTGTGGTCATACGTCACACACCACACATCTGACACACTAAGGCCCTACTGTATGTTGAATGCAGCACACATTGAGTCGACTACTGCTCCTAGTTCATAGTCATTTGCAAACATCAATAGGCTGATGCCTTCTGTGTTAGTTTGTGTGGTATAGATAACAAAGATGGGGAGTACCAGGAATGAACCCTGTATTACTGTGGCTGGCACTGGTTTGATGTGCATGTATTAGTCAGACACCTTCTGTAGTATTGGTTCTGCCAGCAGTCCAGTTGCCAACCACTCCCGTGACATAGGAATATACATCTAGTTTACTGAGTGTAGCTGGAACACAGTATGGATGATGGTGTCCTACGACCTGGCAAGATCATGATATGCAGTGTGAATCAAACCTACTGTCATCTACATCTGTACTGAGTACATCAAATACGTTGATAACGGTTTATGGCTTTACAGACCAGACTCATCAGGGTAGTTGTGCACTATTTCCCATTATCAATGGTGTCTCCCCCTTTGTGGGGTGTGATAACTGTTGCTGTGCACCATTCGGTGTGTACACAGCCTGACATGGAGCTATGATTGAACATGATGTGTATGCGGATAGCTGAATTTTCTTACATTTGTGTAGGATACACCCTGGGATGTTGACAGGGCCCATGAAAGCTGTATGTATGGCTTTAGAGAGTGCAGCTTGTACCTGCATAGTCGTTATTACAGCGGCCCTGTAATGTACATGGATATATTACTAAGTGTACCTGTTGGGGGGGTGGGAGTGGGTTTAGGTTCTCCAAGACCCTATCTGCATGAACGGATGCTATTTCTGTAGGTGCAGTACTTCCCATGCCATAGTGCTGTGCAGCATAGCAGGTCTTGTTGTTGCCATTATGATTAATAACACAGCTATAGAATGCTCTGTGCTTGGCCTCATAATATGTAGCTGATTAGTTTCACAGTAGCTTTGTGTAGTTTTATATGGTGTATCTGCATCTTACTGAGGTTGACCAGGGATCACCTACACTCATGTGTGTTCACTCTTGCAACAGTTACTACCTTCTATGGTACAGTTTAAAGCATGGTGCCACCAGTTTGCCTTCTTGTTTGTGTTGGGTTTGAATGGCACAATCACTGCACATATGTGACTGCTTAAGGTTCATTTGTGTAGGATTCAGCATTTGCACATGTATTGTCCATCTGCATGGGTGCCATGACAGTCACCCCTCTGCTCTTAGGAAACATAACATTGGCATTGGAGACTAACTATGTGTAGCATTCTGTTAGCCTTGTTTGTGTGACTACTGTGATCCAGGTCAGTGGGGTGATGGAATCCAACATGCATTGAACGCAGGTGTTGGTACACGAGGAGTCTTTCCAGTTCATAATGGAATAGTTGAGAGTAGCCATTATTATGGTTCTTTCTCAGACCTAATCTTCCTCATTACAGCACATTATGACAGTTGGGAAATCAGTGGCCTGATGGGTGATCTGTCTCAAGGTGCAATTTGATTTTCCCTTTGGCACAAAGGTAATTGCTCAGCATAGTACGGCAACTGTGGTCCCACTTCACAAAGGAGGTGCCTCCACCGACCCGGGAAATTACCGTCCCATCAGCTTGACAAGCTTGATCTGCAAAGCTATGGAGAGGATCATAATGGAACTCATAAATAAAGACATAGGAGACTTGCAGACTTTGGATCCGACCCAGTTTGGCTTTGTCAAGGGCAGATCATGCCTTTTAAACCTGGTGGACTTTTTCGAAACAGTCACCAAGGCCATTGATGAAGGAAAGGCAGTCCACACAGCCTACCTCGACCTGGCAAAGGCTTTCGACACAATACCCCACTCAGGTATCATTGAAAAACTCATCAGCTTAAATGTAAACCCATACGTCACAAGATGGGTTGCAAATTGGCTAAGTGACAGAACCTACAGGGTCAGAGTTGCTGGCGCCATGTCAGACTCAAAGCCTGTCACAAGTGGTGTCCCACAGGGCTCAGTCCTGGGCCCTCTCCTGTTCGGCATCTACTTTTCAGAAGTACAAGCAAACACAGGAGGATTATGGCTGACAAAATTTGCAGATGACTGCAAACTGGGCGCCATAGTTGAGAACACATCTGACACAGATATCCTTCAGAAGGGTCTTATAGAAACGGAAAACTGGTGCCAGAACCATGGCCTAAAGTTAAACGCCAAAAAATGCATAGTCATACCCTTTGGGAAAAACAAGGTTACCCCTAGCTACCATATAGGTGGCAACCCACTAAGCACAGAAGAGGTTATCAGGGATCTGGGTACCCAGGTTGACAGTAACCTTTCATTTGATACTCACGTTGCCAAAGTAGTTAGGAAGACCTTCTACATTGCCCACCTGATCATGAAGGGATTCACATCTAGATCAAGGGAAGTCATCGTCCCCCTGTACTCATCACTCATCAGGCCAATGATTGAGTACAATGCCCCATTCGGAATGCATCTGACATGACACCTGCAGCAACTGGAAAGGCCCCAAAAGTTCCTCACCAAAAGGATAAAGGGTCTCAAAAATATGTCCTATGCTGCCCGACTGAAGGAACTTCAGCTCTACTCAGTCGCTTACCGTCTGCTCAAAGGTGACCTGTGCCTGACATACAAGGCCATGTCCAACCCAGAATTGATGAACATGCTTCACCTCAAAAAATCTATATCCCTCAGAACTACAAGGGCGGGAGACTTAAACCTTGACACGGTTATTAATAGGACGTGCTGGAGGGACAGATTCATCACCCAGAGACTCCCTATGCTGTGGAACAAAATCCCGGTACATGTGAGGCAGAGCACCTCGCTGGCTTTGTTCAAGAGAAATCTTGACCAATGGATGGGAGTTCGCAGATATACCCCAGGGATTATCTCAGTGTCACTGCTTGACAGAGGCACAGCAAAATAATGGGCATAGTATCCTCCAAACTAAAGGGGTGGCGAAAGCCACAAAACTCTGGCAAGGCTTATAAATGCCCTTGGGCAGATAGCCTAGTATGAACCTATGAACCTATGAACCTATCTGAAGTTATGCAAGTCCAACTAGTGTGGGGGTGTACTGGTGGGTGATCTGTCGCAAGGTGCAATTTGAAATCCACTTTAGCACAAAGATAGTTGCTCAGCATAATGCATCTGAAGTTATGCAAGTGCAACTAGTGTGGGGGTGTACATATCCTTCAGGAATATGGACACACCTGTGACCCGTGTGTTCCAATAAAGGATAATGGGCAAGAGGTGAGGTATGTATTATAACATGGTCATGCAGGTGTGCTTTCCGGAGCATTGAAACATGTCTCAGCCACTGCACAGATATGTTCTCCATGTTAGGGATTGACATATGTGTGTCCGTATAGTTTCTGACATGTATCATTGTGTAGCGAGACACGCAGTTTATTGCTTGGCTGTCCCTGTAACAGCAGTGGACCTTCACTTGAACTGTGCATGATGAAGGCACTATAGCAGAAGCATGAGCCCTAGGCAGTATCCAGATTCCTAGAGGTGACAGGCTCAGGCCCTGTCTGGCAAAGCATCATGGTCTGTCAACTATGTTATCTCAGGCAGACAGATACTGGATACCCTTTGACTTGCACCACTACACTAGACAATTGTGGAATACAATCCTTTTGTCCCTGTACTGCAGTATCATTCTGGACAATGGCAGAATGCTACACAGGCCTTGGGACATACCTGCATTGGCTACAAGACCTTACAGTTCCTACACGTGTTTCCATGCAGTCCAGGCTACTGCGTCACAGGTCCTGCACAACAACATGGAATATGCCAGAGTAATGTGTATAGTTCAAAAGGTAGTCTGTGTGTATGGGTATGTGGCTAATCATGGCAGCCGACAGTATGTATGCCCTCGTATAGGTTGGTGTGGAACATAGTGCTAGAGTTTGCATTCACAAATGAGTACTGTTGGGCATGTTTCCCATCACATGTTCTGAGATGTAGCACAATTATGCAAACTATGTCATACAGTTTATGTATTTCAGTGTCTGTCTCTTCCTGCTTGTGGGGGGGGGGGGCTCACTTGTTTGGCCAGATACTTAGAAGCATCTGTGAATGTGTGTGATTTCTGGTAGTGTGTGTGGGTGTCCTTACTGTGTTCTGGTAAGGGTATGCGTTGGTTGTGTTGATGAGCTGCATGTGTTAACCTACACCTCATGACTGTCCAGTCCAGTTATGGCTGTAGACTGGGCTGCCTTCCAGCTTACCCCTGTAGCTGCATCCC
This sequence comes from Protopterus annectens, assembly GCF_019279795.1. NCBI lineage: Eukaryota > Metazoa > Chordata > Ceratodontiformes > Protopteridae > Protopterus > Protopterus annectens. The sequence continues at coordinate 343,229,278 of NC_056728.1, read as the reverse complement.
AAACAATGTGTGGGGCATGGTGTTAGGTGGGTTTGGCAGTGTACATGGCATAGAGATTACATTTCCCCAGGATGGCCACATACACAAAGCTGACATTAGTAAACACCAATAGTTGACTAGTGGACATGCCTGTATGAGCATTCAGTACTACAAGTACCAAGTACTGTATTTAGTTTACGTATTGCTTATGAAGATGTTTTAGACAGTGATGCCCACGTGTAAATATTTGTGTTATGGACGTGACAACACTGGCTATTACGGAAACATTGTAGCTACCTTTAGCAGCAATCCACCTCTGAGGAGCACATCACATCCTGTTAGCTGATTACAGATGATGCAAGTGTCTACAGGCCTGTTTCCTTCTCTGAGTATATACTCACATATCCACTAGGACCATGAGCTCTGCTAGGCACAGACACCCTCTCTCCAAACAGAGTCATGTATCAATAGACTCTGATGCCACTATCAACATGATCAGGATATAATCAGATATTGTGAGCCTTCACCTATGAAGCGGCTATTTCACATGGGCAGCTGTCTTCTACATCTTACACTCCTACTGCAGATGTCACACTGGAGTTAAAGATGATATGCAACCTGTTTCATTACCAGTGCTGTGCACTACCTTATATACAGTATGTGCAAGTGGCTGTTAGGTTGGCAATGAGAGGTTGGGCTACACAAACCTGGTAGTTCAACCAGTGTGTCTTTACTCTCAATATCCACTCTATATAGGTGTGCACATAGCCATTTTGCCCAGCCCTGCAACAAGGGTCACTACACATTTGCATAACATGTACACATGCACAGCTATTATTGCTTGCAAACGATACTAGAGAGGTCCAGCCCTGTAACAAGGGTCACTTCACATTTGCATAACATGTACACATGCACAGCTGTTATTGCTTGCAAACGATACTAGAGAGGTCCAGCCCTGTAACAAGGGTCACTACACATTTGCATAACATGTACACATGCACAGCTGTTATTGCTTGCAAACGATACTAGAGAGGTCCAGCCCTGTAACAAGGGTCACTACACATTTGCATAACATGTACACATGCACAGCTGTTATTGCTTGCAAATGATACTAGAGAGGACCAGCCCTGTAACAAGGATCACTACACATTTGCATAACATGTACACATGCACAGCTGTTATTGCTTGCAAACGATACTAGAGAGGACCAACCCTGTAACAAGGGTCACTACACATTGCATAACACGTACACATGCACAGCTCTTATTGCTTGCAAATGATACTAGAGAGGTCCAGCCCTGTAACAAGGGTCACTACACATTTGCATAACATGTACACATGCACAGCTGTTATTGCTTGCAAACAATACTAGAGAGGTCCAGCCCTGTAACAAGGGTCACTACACATTTGCATAACATGTACATATGCACAGCTGTTATTGCTTGCAAACAATACTGGAGAGGTCCAGCCCTGTAACAAGGGTCACTACACATTTGCATAACATGTACACATGCACAGTTGTTATTGCTTGAAAACGAGTGGACCAGCCCTGTAACAAGGGTCACTACACATTTGCATAACATGTACACATGCACAGCTGTTATTGCTTGCAAACGATACTGGAGAGGACCAGCCCTGTAACAAGGGTCACTACACATTTGCATAACATGCACACATGCACAGCTGTTATTGCTTGCAAACGATACTAGAGAGGTGGATATTACATGTGTTATGTGCATGGATAGTTACCTGGCTCTTCCAATTATCTTTGCTATCATGCTGCTAAACTGTCAGATGAATACAAATGATATGTATCCTGTTATTGAGTATTGTAATTGGCAATAGACATAACTACTGTTTGCATAACATAACAGAACTGCTATGTAGAATAAAATACAGATCTGCCTAAAATACTGTACATTACACAGTTATTGGCACAATATCCAACAATGCACACCATATTTGCACAGTAAGCCCACCTTTAACATGTTCATCTTACTTATACACCCATACATATGTCGACTGTTACAATATATCGACATATACTATCCCCTGTTATAGCATATATTTGTTAGACCAATCCTGACACTGACAGTGGCTGGAAGCGAATTGGTGGGTTCCAAGCCCATATCATCCCTTGTGGTGTATGTGGAGTTTGCCGTGTGACCTGCAGCAATACACACATAGAATACTACAAGCATTACTACTGCTCAGCAATACATCGCTACAAGATAGCTATTTCCACTATATGCATTGATTACACTGTAATTCTTACAGTACAGGTACTACATACACAGACATACTACATGTTATACATACCTTCTTAGTAATCGGAGATGTTATTGACTAGTATAATACTCATTTTTGGTTCGTCTTTCACTGTTTTGTACTATCCTACAGGTAGATACAGATGGTTTGAATGTGTGACAAGGCAACCTTTTATAGTTACAGGTCAGTAACATGTGCCATCCCGATAACCAATTGGTGTTCCTAAGTAGCTAATTACATGCACATCAGCTGCGCTGCTACTGCCTTAGCCAATACCATGGCTACAGTGGTGTATAATTGAGTACTCCACTTGGGCGTTGTCCCTTTGCCTTACTTGTGAGGAAGACAGCGTGAAAGTGTTGTTTGGAATCTATTGCAACAGCTGTATGGAGATGAACAGTAATATATTGTGTGTAATGCCTTAAGGATTTGGTCTAAATGTGAGTACTGCTGTTATATTTCTGAACATTGCTACTTGTGCAGCGTTTGTCTGTACCTAATACTTCTGCATATGTTTCAGTCTGGCCAGGTTGTTTGACCAGCTCAAGGCTGCATATCTATGCATATAATGTTAGGGGGTTTACAGTGTGCTTACCAGACATATTTAGTTTGGTGTTACTGTGTATCATACTGTGCTGATAATCAGTACTCGGTAACACTTCCTGGTTTACGAACCTTTCAACCCTCTGAAACGGGATTAGTTCATACAAACCTTGTTACATCAGCAGCTGTTCAATTGTATAATGGCAACAATTTCACATAGGGCCATGTTAGTGTGTCTGTGTCCAGGTATGGTAAGGTTTCAGCAGATGTTGTACAGTAGTTGATTAATTGGTTATGGTATGACAGTATGTATTGATGTAATTATTTTGGTTGCGGAGTAGATGTTGGTGGGTGTACATAGGACATGCAGATGTGTAGAAACCCCTTTTATGCAACGCTATATGTGTGTGGGTGTTATTTCCCTATGTGAACACCTATCCCTTAGTGGACTAATACTATGGTAATTGCAGGCTGATTCATTAAGGCACTATTAAATGCTTCCTGTATAGCATGCTGGTACTGTTAGTCCTTGAATCCTTTTGGCAATACATTGGAATGTAATAAAGTTTTGCAAAATGAAAGCTGTCTGTGTATTTCTGTCATGGATATTTGCAGTCTTTGCAGCTGTGTTGGAGACTGTGTCCATAGAACATATTTGTAATAGTGTATTGGCATATACTCTTCATATGTTATGTTCATATTGTTTGGGGGGGTGGAATGTGTGATTGCTATGGTCCATGTTATACTCAGATATGAACACTTCAGATGCTGTCTACAGATATGTATGTATATGTGTGTATATATATATATATATATATATATATATATATATATGTGTGTGTGTGTGTGTGTGTGTGTGTGTGTGTATATATATATATATATATATATATATATATATATATATATATATATATATATATAGATATGTATATAGATATGCATACGTTTACCTGTACATCCATAGATGTGTAGATGTCTTTTAACCTATCTATATATCTACATATATATATATGTAGACCTGTATATATCAACATGTCTCTATGTATCTCTCTCTCTCTCTCTCTATATATATATATATATATATATATATATATATATATAAGCATACACCTTTAATTGGGTACATGGCGTGTTGTCCTATTTCAACACATTCCTCCCTTTTGTGTTTTAACCTGTCTGCATACACAACTGGGATAGGTATATCCCAGGTAGCTCAGTGTTAGGTTACTCTGAGAATGGAGTACATGGTTGCTGGTTCTACTCCTGGAAGGTGTTATTATTTTACCTCTCAGAGTAGGCACTGGTAGGGAAAGTGAGAATAACGCACATTTATGCGGTTGCAAGCAGGTTTGCCCATGGTCTGCGTGACGTCAAGCAAAAGTTAAACCTGTGAAGTGCTTCTCAGTTTACCGTGTTTCAGCACCACTTACCATCGCACAAACCCGTGGAAACATGCTTACAACTGCTTAAGAGTGCTTTAATCCACCTGCAACCAACAGCCCTTATTCTGGCCTTCAAAATAACCTAACAGCCCTTGCACCCGGGACCATGAACACCACAGTCACTGACTTTACCACTAAGGCATCTGAGATATGTACAAATGTTATGGTGTTTAGAATATACATTGTACTACAGACATTCCTCACTAGTGAAAACAAATGTGACAGTCAGTTGGTGTACATATGTCTGATACATGTTAATGTTCATATGTTTGTGAAAGTAGGTGTTGCAATGTGACATGACAGGGTGTATTATGAATGAGAAAGGTTCTTGCTTTGTGTCCTTTTTATATTGTCCCCATACTCTATGTATACCCCTCCAGTTCACTTATTGGACATCCGACCCAGGCCCTCCTTGATGCATGATTGCATTAGCCATCATTCCTCCCCCACCCCAATCTTCACATACACAACAACCACCCCTTCTATGGTGAATTAGGTTAATATTAATTGTTATAATACCAGAGTTACATGTGTTTTGTGTACACTCCAATTCCTTGGGAGTGCTTCTGTGTCACGAAGTGTGTTCATAGATGTTTATATATATGGTTATTGATGTAACTGTATAATATATATATATATATATATATATATATATATATATATATATATATGTGTGTGTGTGTGTGTGTGTGCAGACATCACTGACATGTATATATATATATATATATATATATATATATATATATATATATATATATATTTCATATTAATTTGTAACAGTAATACATATGTAGACTGGAATGTGTAGGTTCACAAACTACAGTACATTACAATGTACTGTGCATATGTACACAAAGTGACTGTCCCATTTGTGATCATTACAGTGAAATGCATATGGTATAAGGTGTAGTCTCAAGACCGTGAAACATGTATACACCTCGGATGGCTTAGTAGTAAGTCCCATGACTATAGTGTGCATGGTCTAGGGTTCAACACCTGCAATGCTTTATAAATGCTTTTTACTCCAGAATAAGGCTCATTTAAGCAGTTGTAAGCATGTTTAAAAGTGTTTGTGTGGCATTATAGCAGCAGTTAAACACAGTTAAACAAACTTTTTAACGTATAACCTGTGCGTGAAAACACGGCCACGTCCGCTAACTACTCAGCATATATACATGTCAGTGAAGTAACATGTCACTATGTGCTGACATAACATTACATTCTCTGTTGACTGTACTCTCCAGCACATAGGGTTTATATGGGTGTTTCGAATGTTTATTATACAGACGATTACTACCTATATATGCAAGCTGCAGTTAAGGTATACTTTTGCACATGATAAACATCCCTGCTTTTATCGGGATTGGAACCATGAATGCACAGATACTATGCAGATGCTGTAACCATTACACTGTTGACATGAATGTTGCTTCCATCTATTTCCTATTTAGATGATTTCTATGTGTAAGCTAGGCTAAGCAAAGGGCGGAGGCCCCGCAAACTCACTGAGCTTCACGTACTCTTAAAATAACAACATATAACAAATGTACTGTGAGACAATACATTACATTCCTAACTACATTAGGCATAACACCTCACTAACACACTTCAAGGGAAACCTTGTTATGTGAATGGGTAACAGAATATACACCCCTCGGATCATGTGTCCCAGAACCATACAGCCAGGGGTTGGGGGAGCCTGTCCGGTTTGATAGCTGTGAGACCTGTTGGGGGAATTGAATGGTGTTGAATTGTCACATTAACATGCCCTCTTTAGATCACAAAGTGCCCCTATCACCCTCCACAACCCCAGTCTTCAACAGCTTCTAGCAACTCTGCCTGGAATTGCTTCATTGGCTATGCTTGACAGAGGCTCATTTACTTCATCAGTGGTATGGGGAAAGTCAACACACTGTAGCTATGCTTCTAATTGCCCCTGGGCAGATAGGTAGTAGGCTATCTGTGAACCTCTAAAGTGCAGGCCATCACAGCCATAATATGTGAATAAACAGACCTTCAGATCACAATATACAGTGAGAAATCACCATGTAGTCAGGAAACAGTTAAGTACAGCAAGAACATACAGAACACTGATACTTAGTCACTCCAAAAGCCTATCTTGGAAGCTAGAAGACTTGTATAGGTTTAAGGCTTTCTATTGCTTACCAGTAGGTTACCAACAGGAGAGATGAAAAACAAGCACAGATGGGGAACATGCATGCAACAATACCATACCGGAATGTGTCAGCCTTAGGCTTTGGAATACTGGCCAAGGCTATTGGTGCCCCTATGGTGCCTTATTTAGGAGAGTCTCGAAGGTGAATACCAGCTCCATAAACAGCACAATAGCAGATTCAATGAGGGTTATGCTACTGAACACCAGGGGTTGTGATCACAACATGCTTGCATTCACAGCACTCCTCAGGATGGACAACATCGACGTCTGTGCAGTAACTGAGATCTGTCTTAAAGCTCCTGAGAGCACACCAGCACTAGCAGACTACAACCCATACCACACATTTCAGCCACAGAACATGTACTGACAGACATGGAGGGGTTGTATCCATATTCATCAGGGATACCTACACCTCCAGGTTAGTGGGGCAGCATGATACCTCTGAGATCATCCATGTGCAGCTAATATCAGCCACAACTGCAATGTAAACTGTGGCCTGCTGCAGATCCCCCTCCATGACCCAGGACCACCACTCCACCTACCTGGAGACAGTGGAGAACATGACAGTCCTAATGTACACCCTGGCATTGGTCAGTGTCAACTACCATACCATTAACTGGGAAACTTACTCCGGTACTCACTTCCAGGCCCAGCGCTTCCTGGAATTTATCACCTCATATGCCCTGTATCAGGTGTTAACCTCCCTAACATGGGATGGAAACTACTAGAAGTGGTCATCAACAGCATGGGCAACAGGTGCACCACAGTGGAGATTAACCAGTCACTGGTTAGATCTGACCATGAACTATTCACTTTTTCCACACCCAAGCATCTCCCCCACCTACGGATACCACAGTGTATACCTTTCCTACAGCTAAATTTACACTACTAGTGACAGGGGTGGGGGGTTTTACAGCCCCCACGCTAAGGGAAAACACTTCTCAAGATACGAAAGATTTACAAATGCAGTCTATAAGCACCTACATTGATGTATGGATCATGCCATCACTGGTAAACCAAGACTCACTCCTCCTAGACAAAGACACCAGTCTGGTGGACCTCTGCAATAAACAGGCTATACTACAGAAGTAGGACAATGTTCCAGACAAACAGCAAATCCCACGAAGGGCAGACATCAGTGACCACTATTAGTATGATATGTAAGTCCCTCATGGCATCATCCAAGGCTAACATCAGCAGGAGAATACGCAAGGATTTGAAAGATAACCACAAAGCCTTCTTTGGCTATGTCAAGGATCTATGTGGTGACACACAGATTTGCACTGTGCCGGTGAAATATAGCACAAAATATGTTGACCCTACTGCTATCGCCAACATCCTTGCAGATACATTCAATGCATACTTCACCCCCTAAAAAGCCCACAACACTACCTGAAAGGTACAGTATCCCACACATCAGAGACACACCCCACCTAATAAAGCTTTCCTACCTCAGCCTCTCCACAGGCTACATGCCCATACAATGGCATGTGACAATGGTTATTCCACTCCATCAAGGTGGAATCATAACTGACCATGGTAACTACCACCCCATAAGCCTGACTAGCCTGGTCTGCAATGGTATGGTTCGCATCCTCATGGCACTCATTAACAAAGACATTGGTAACCTCCGAATACGTGACCCAACCCAAGTCAGCTTGGTTGAGTGCAGTTCATGCCTACTGAACCTGTTTGACGTCTTACATACAGTCACCAAGATGTTAGATGATGGGGGAGGTGGTTCACACATACTACTTGGACCTCACCAAGGCTTTTGACACCATGCCCCTCTCAGGTATTATTGATAAACACACCAGCCTGTACATACACCCATACATCACAGGTTGGGTTGCCAATGGGCTTACACACAGAACCCACATGGTACAACTAGCGGTCTCCAGGTCCTACTCTTGACCAGTCATGACTGGTATCCCACAGGACTCAGTCCTGGGAGCCCTACTGTTTGGCATATACATCACAGAGGTAAAGGCAAACACAGGTGGACAATGGCAGACCACGTTTGGCAATTACTGTGAACTGGGAGCCATGATTGATAGTCCATCTGACACAGACATCCCTCAAGGGGCCTCACAGAGAACATCACAGGGTGTCAACGTCATGGCCTCTAGTCAAGTGCCACTAACTGCATGGTCATTCCATTGTGGAATTGGCACCCACATATTAACACAAAAGTTGCAGCCACTTTAATACAGAAGAGGTAATGGGGTATCTGGGGGCTAAGGTAGATAGTGATTTCCCCTTTGACAATCATATCTCCACAGTAGTTAGGACATCCTTCTATGTAGGCCATCTGATTACTAAAGGATTCCATCTAGAAATACTGGGGTTATAGTGCCCCTTTACTCATCACTCATCAGTCCCATCATAGGATATAATAACCTATGTGGGATGTACCTCAGAAGACACTTCCAACAGCTGGGAGGTCCACGAATGTACCTCGCCAAGGGCAATACTGGCCTCCAACTTATGGTCTATGCAGCCAGAATGAATGAACTCCTGCTTTACTCAGTGCCATCTCGTTTACCCAGAGATGATCTCCGCTGGCCAACACAGCCATGTCAAACTCAGGCTTGATGGATATGCTCTACCTGTGGGAATCCATGTCACAGTGAGCCACCCACTGTAGTGAGCTGAACCTTACCACAACAATAACTGGAAGATGCTGGAAGGACAGCTTCCTGTCACAGACACTCCCCATACTTTGGAACAACATCCCTAACTACATTAGACAGAGCCCCTCACTAACACTCTGCAAGAGAAACCTTGAAGAGTGGATGGGGAACAGTAGATGCACCCCAGGGATCCTGCCATTGGCTGTGCTCCACAGATGGACAGTTAATAAATCAATGGGGTGGTAAAAGCTGACACATTTTGGTTGGGCTTATGAATGGCCTCTGGCAGTTGGCCAAGTACCTACCTATGAATCTATACATACAGTATCTGCATATGCTGATAGCTTAATTTACTGTTCAGGTGTTGACTTACCTTGTGCCAATGGCAGTTGTGTGTGCAATAGTTGAGGGCTGCCTATGTTGGATGCACACAGTAGACTGCCTATACATGACAATTTACAGGTAGTCTTGTGTGTGTGCCATCCATTTTTACTGTGTGTGCAGGTGGAGAAAGGTGTCAGTCCTTAGGTGCCTACACTGTCAGTGTGTGTGCTATACGTTCCCTCCTTGCCAAGGCATGGGCATACTGGGCATGCCTCCGTCTGCCTACTGGGGCTGGCTCAGGGTGTTCATGGTCTGAGTACCTCTGTGCCTGTGGGGCCCTTGGCAATGGTGGTGGGCTGTGAGGGCCTTCACCATTCTGTCCCTGCTGCAGCTGTTTCTGCAGGATCATATTGTATAGCATGGCACACACTATGAAGATGTGGGCACATGTGCCTGGAGAGTACTGCAAGGCTCCACCAGATATATCCAAGCAATGGAACCGTGATTTCAGCATCCCAAACAATGCTCTATGATGATTCTGGTTTGTGCATGTGCCTCATTATGGCGTTCCTGTATGGGTGTGTGTGCATTTCTAATGGGAGTCATTATCCACGGTTCCAGTGCATAGACAGCATCCCCCACCAGATGGCCATTTGGGATGTCCCCCCTGGCAAATAACCGATACAGCTGTGAGGCATGCCAGATGTGGGAGTCGTGATAGCTTCCAGGGCTGCCAGCACACACATCCATGATAATGCCCTGGGCATTGCACATGACCTGGCAGTTGATGGAGGGGTATCCCTTGCAGTTTATATAGCATCTACCCTGCTAACTGGGTGGTGACTTGATGTGTATGTGCATGCAGTCGATTGCACCCAGTACCTCTGGATATTCTGCCACACGATGGAAGAGACGCATATTGCTGGTCAACTCCTCCTGCTTTCGGGGGAAGTATATGTGCTCATTGGCATGTGGTAACATGGCATCCAGGAACTGGTGTAGTACCCTGGATGCTGATGCCTGTGAGATCCCCATGATATTCCCAGTTGGTGTTTGAAGGGTGCCTGTAGTTAGTATTCTCAGGCTTACACATAGCTTCATATACACTGAGATGGGTTCCTCTCTGTTTTTTCTGGCTCTGAGGAATGGCCGGCACAGCTCCACAAGTTGCTGTAGGATGCCCCTGTCCACCCTGTAATGCTCTACTATCTCCAGATCATGGAGCCCTTGGTAGGTTACCCTGGGTCTGAACACTGTCCTCCTCCTGTGGTGCCTGTGGTGGTCATGTGCATCATCCTCCACACCACCGTCAGTCTCCAACACATGCTGGTGGATCAAAGCTATGGCAGCCCCTAACATGTACATAATAAAAGTTCCCCATCTGTATACACCACTGGTGCAGAGTGTATGGGAATACACAAATGTGTGTGATGTGCTTTCGCACTTTATAGTATTGTGCTATGGATGTTGCTGATGTCAGTGGGTGTGTATGAGCTATTCCAGCTGCAGTGTGTCTTAATTATGGGTTTTGCAATGAGTACTGCAAGTGTGGGGCCTTTACTGTGGAGATCTACTTGCCTGCCTTGTTAATCTGTTGCCCTTTAATTCACTTTTCGACCTGGATCCTCTCCCATTATCAGGTATGCATCCACCTGCCGTCTTTCTTGTTTTGTACTTTCCCTACCCAGTCATGGCAAAATGTGCCTTGTAGCTGATATACTGCAAATCGGCTTTGTTTTGCTTTGACACTTTACTGTTTTCTTTGCAGTACAGCCCGTCCCCTTTCCTGTTCTGCAGGTAGCTGCTTGCAGCCTTGTTAGCTGTTGTCAATGGCCCACTGTAGGCCCCTAGGTGTTAATTAGTCATTTGTACTCCAATTTCACTGCTGCAGCATTTCCTTATTTCTTTCCTGTTTCAGCTGCAGTGCACGCCACGCATACCCATTTACCGGGTTTACGTGCGTTTTCATCTCCATTCACATGCATTCTTGGTTACCTTGTGTACTCTCAGCTAAGCATAGCTATGGCCAGTTCGACACACCCCTATCCTGCAGCTTTGCCTAGCTAGGGGCAAACCGGTTTAGCAATGCTCCAATGTGCTTACAGCAATGGTGACACACCCCTCTCTTGATGTCATCTTTACTCAAGGGCACACCTCGGTGTTATAATGCTACGCTGTGATGTGCATCCTTAAACCAGTGTGGAATCTGCGATTCACTATTGCTCCTCTCAGTTGCATGGCATTGCCTACTAATTCCTAGCTACTGCGCATAACACTATCAATGCCCCTTAGCAACCCTTGTGCCATAAGTATGGTGTAGCATGCCTGCCATTGACTATTATGGGGAAATCATGATATGTGTTTCATTGCTGTTTTATTCTATATTTTTATATATTCCTTGCGATCCCCTTTGCGCACCTCTGCCCTGCGCTTCCACGTCGCGATAGTGTGACTATATATATTAAATGTTAATTTTATATTTTGTACATTTTTTATGCCAATGGCTATATATTTAGCCATTGGCATATATTAACAATATAATACATGTGTTTGTTTGGCTGTCATGGCTCTGACTTTATGTTTGCAAAAATGTAAACCATTTTCTACGGTTTACATTTCTGCATGCTTACACTACACCTGCACCACTACCTGAATCGCTACATAACTTCATTTGCATGCTACACTGCTGCACATGGGGTAATTAGCATACAAGGCTCGGGAGTTGTGCAGGCATAGTGTATGCAGGTAGTACACGTGGAAACAGCTCGTACCTGAATCGCTCGGCGGCCATATTTGGTGTTAGAACACCGACGCTACGCCTGCACCTGGTGCAAGCTTCATGAATCCCGGGATCATATTTAATATTATCAAGAACAATTGGGATATTTTACAATTTGAATCGAATGTTGCACTTAAAGTGGGTAAAAATCCCAGAATGGTATATTGGAAGGACAGGTAATTTAAGGACATTTTGGAAACAAATTTTTCACCAGAATGTTGTAATAGAAAGTTAGGAAATTTCAAGTGCAATAATTGTATTTATTGCCCCTACATTATGGAGACTGGTGGACTTTTCAGGTTGAACAACAGGAATATTTTTATCAATGGACATTTTAATTGTAATAGTGTCAATGTTGTGTACCTGGCAAAATGCCAACAATGTCCCATATTCTACATTGGTAAAACCTGTAGAAAATTTAAGAATAGAATTGGGGACATTTGGGCAACATAAAACACAGCAGGTTAACCAGTGCTTTGAGTAGGCATGTGCAAGACAATAAAGAGCACACTTTCAAGTTCCTGGTAATACAACAGCTCAAGAAAGACATACAGGGAAAATGTCTAGATATACATCTGGACATTAGTGAGCTGAAATGGCAGCTGCGTCTAAATGCTGTGGAGTATCCAGGAATAAATGAACTGACTAGCATAGCTAGTATTTTAAAGTTAAAAAATATTTTAGGATAGATATTTTGGATTTTAACTTACACACACCATACACCTTGAGTATGCTTGTGGTTATATCATGTTTTAGCTTTTTATGTTTTTAAAGCTTCTTGCCAATTTCAATAAAATTGAATAATTAAACATGAGTAATTAGGTTGGTGTATGTATATATAAAAATGACTGGGATGTTATATTCATTTGTTCTGATGAAGTCCCTTGCAGTTGGGGAAGAAAGCACTTAACTTGTGAAATATTGTTGAACGTGTGCCTTTTGAACTATTAAAGTGGTGTATTTCTACATCATGCCTGCTTGTTCCATTTGCTGGTTTGGTTCAACATCATACTGTTTACGTACCCTCTCAAACATATGAATGAAACTATCAAAAGTATCCTCCTCTGTAAACTGTGGAAGAAATTTACTGACCTTTTGTGCTTCTGGGTTCCGGTTACTCCTTTCCCCATTATCTCCATGACTCTGGTGAAGAGTCAGCATCTCATTTTCATGTTGTCTCTGCCTCTCCTTCTTCTCAGCTTCCAGGCATAGCAGTGTCTCATTTTCCTCACTTTCTAGATGCCTCAGTCTCTCTGCTGCATCAATTTCCAAATGCTTGGCCTCCAACTTAAGTCTCTTTAGCTTCAGATGGATTTTCAAGTCCTCTGTAGAAAGGTTGAGCTGTCCATTCTCTGAGTGTTGTACATCTCCCCTGCCAGTCTGGTCATCTTCCTGGTTGCTATTCTCAGATGCAGCTGTGACCAAATTTGCGATAATGTCTGCCTTAGCCAGGTTTCCATGTGCCAGTCCTTTAGCCTGGCACATCTCAGCCAACTGGCTCCTTGTCAGCTTGCCATACTCCTCTGATGACATGCTTGCCTGCTCTCCCTGACTAACTAAGCTATCAATAGAAATAAAACAACTGTGATCTGAACTCTGAATGTTCACTGCATGGCTGATTTAGAGTACAAAAACACCTTCAGTGATCACTGTACACAAGCTACAGGAATTCACTATCCACACCACTACACGCCAATTAATATGTGATGTGGCTAACTCACCACTGTCAACCATTTAATATTTGACGTGGATATCCCTCCACTGCCAAACAATTAATATGTGATGCCTGTGCACTTGCCCAGTAATCAAGGAGCCTCAGTCCTCACCATTAGCACCAGTGAGGGGCGTCCACATTGGGAAGATAACAAGTACATGCACAGTAAAGTACAATTTCCCTTAAGAGCACACAGAGATCACAGTTAGTCTGGGGCTGGTTTCTCCCTTTCTCTCCAGATCCCAATAAGACTCCCCACTGGCACAGCTATAGGGTTCATATCTCAGCCAAGTGGTCAAGTCAAAACCTCCAGTACCCTCTCTGTCCAGCCAGTGCTTCGTGTCCCTGCCCAAGTAGCTGACACACACACACTTTGAGATTTGAGTTATATACAAACACAAAGACACTCCTGGGGAAGGCTGGCACAGGTTCTCCAGCTATACCCCCTTCTGACCAGACTATACAGTAGTACCAACTGCCACCAACCACTACTATCAGCTACTATAAAGGCCCTTACCAAAGGGTGTCCAATTATACTGTGCAATGCTATTATTATCCGATTGGTAAGTATGACTGAGACTTGAAGGCTATTTAGGAGTGGCTTATACAGCATCACCAAATACATGCAAGTCCTCCTAGAGCTTAAATTATCTCTACACAAAACAACCACAGTTAAAAGGTTTAGATATATTTAATAATAAATAATAACAACAGAAGACAATACTTATTAACTCAACACAATGACATTAGACAGTTCTGATTCACAGGAAATACTTTAAAACAACATTGTAGGATAGCCTCATATAAATATAGAAAAGAGCTAGATTAATATTTGTATTTCTCTTTATCTCTAAGAGAAATACTAAGATCTAAGATCCTACTAACAGAGCAAGGCATAGTCCTGGTGAGTTGTTGTCAGATTCAGAACAAAATGCAAAATGCAAAATCTTTCTCTCTGAGAACATCTTAAATTATTAATACACATTACTGCTGAGTCATTTCAGATTACATAATTCTTGACATTTCTGCCTAAGTTTCTCAGACTCACAGAACTTAAAATTTAAATTTTTTTTGTAATCTGCACCTGCCAGGAAGCCACAGCTATAAAAGACACTTTACAATAGAAAGACATCCTGTCTCCTAGCTTGACATCATACACAGTCGTAAAGTCCTTTACTTATCAGCTTTCTTTCAGCAGGGTGCACTGTGGTTGCATTTTTGAAGCTCAGAACATAACACAGTTTTCTTACATTTGTTACCCAAGCCTGTGGATTATATTAATATTTACAATGACATAGAATTATTTACAAAATTCGATCTAGGTTGACAGCCTTCACAATATCATTACTATTAGGTTCATAGGTTCATAGGTTTATACTAGGCTCAGATGGAAGCAGTCCACAGTATCCACAAAGTCCACGGCACAAAAACCACAAGGAATGACACCCTGTCACTAGGGCAAACTCTTTGAACGCAGGTTTATTAATAAAATAAAAAGCGTTTTCGCTGCAAGTACAAACAGAGCAGCTTCTTCAGAAAGAAACAAAAAAGAGCGCCAAAGTTTGTTTTAAATATCCAAGAGGAGTGTGTCAAAGTACATCACTTCCTGGTATAGCGCTGGAACACAAATTATAAATCAAACAGTCTGAATTGCACATATACAAAAATGTTATTCACACCTTTAAAACATTAAATAAATGTGTATAAAATATATATAAAATATTTAATAGAATACATAAACTACAAATTTATAAAATCACAGCTTACATAAGTGTGTACAGTATGCAGGTGAAACTACCCTAGAAAAAGCATGTAGTCAAACTTAAGAATTAAACACTACATAAAAATTAATTAAAATACCTTCTCATTTTTAAAACCACTGAGATATTACAATTATCATTCAAACCTGGGGTGTTAAAAGCATTAAGTTTGATTTGCCATTCAAGTTCCCTTAGTTCTAACAAAAGGGTGAGTGGGCCTCCTCTAATACTAGTAGGGAGATGGTCTATACCCATAAATGAAAAACAGTGGCTGGTATGGCTAGATATATGTTTGGCCAATGCATTGTCCTGTTTATTATTTCTAATAGCGTATATATGTTCATATATACGCTGGCGTAGCTTACGGTCCGTCTTGCCAATATAAAAAACTGGACAGTCATTACAGAACGCTGCATATACCACTGATTTTGTATCACAATTAATTGTATGGTGAATCCGGTGTTTTTCTTCTCTAACTTGAAAAGTTGATCCTTTTTTAACAAATTTACACCAGTTACAGGCCCCACATGTCAATGAACCTTTACACCTATAAAACTGGTTAGTATTTGATTTACTTTGCAATATTTCTTTCAAATTTTTACCTTTCCTAAAGACTACTCTTGGAAAAGGTCCCAGTTTTTCAAGTAGTAGCAAATTATTTGTAATAAAATGCCAATTCTTAGATATGATGTTACATATTTCTCTTGCCTCATTACTAAAGGTAGTGATGAAGGTGGTGGAAAATTTACCCTTGTGTTGATTTGAGTACTTAGTTTGTGATGGATCTGGTCCAAAACTTCCCTCTAGTAGGTCAGATGTAGGAAACAAGTAAACATGTGAATTAGAAGTATCCAAGACACTAAATTCTTTTAATAATGGTTTGTAAAAACCAATCGATCGTTTATGTTCTATTTCTATAATAATTTCATCTATAAGGGTGTCAGGGTAACCCCTGTTGATGAATTGGCTTCTCAAAAAAGTGACTTCCTGGTTGAAAGAATGAGATGTATTACACATACGGACAGCGAGGACTAATTGTCCTTTAACTATTGCTCTCTTCTGTTTATAGGGGTGAGAGCTAGTAAAATGAAGTGTAGAATTACAGTATGTAGGTTTGCAGAAAACAGAAGATAAATATATCCCTGTTATTCTATTTTTACTTAGTTTAATATCCAAATAATCAATCTCATCAGTAGAAAAATGGAAGGTAAATTTTAAAAAACTAGTTGTCTGATTCATGTGGTGTACTAAGGCTTCCGCTTCTGGTAAATCACCATGTAGCATAATAAATATATCATCAAGGTACCGTGTGTACAAGCAGAGTTGTTGGTTAAATTTTGGATTTGACAGGATAAATTTGTTTTCCCAATAAGCCATGAACATATTGGCTACGCTTGCTCCACACGGAGAACCCATGGCGACTCCCTGCTTTTGAAGATAGAATTTGTTATCAAAAACAAAGAAATTGGACCCAAGAACTATATCCAATAGTTCCGTGACTATTTGAATTTCATTATCAATAACGTCAAGTTCTCGTAATTTTAACTCTATCCATTCAATCGCTTCTTGGTGTGGGATCGAAGTGTATAAATCAACCACATCTATAGTTAAAAAATTGTTAGCAGTATTGAATGGTACATTATTGAAATTACTTAAAAAAGTCCAAGAGTCTTAAGAAACTTCAATTGGAAGTTTCCTATTTTCAACAATGTTTAAATGAAAGCATTATTCCTAAGGGTTTGTGAAGCGCTTTTGTGCCTTCAGGACTAATTCAGGATGCTGACTTTCATACGGACTTACTGGCACTATTTGAAAGACAAGGTGTGCAACTACTTGAATTATTAATTAAACATTATACTGTTAGTATTACTAAGATTACAGTTGAAATTAAATGTTTGGATGACATTATAAAACTTGATGCCGACTTTTTAAGGTACAAGTTTGATTACAACCGTATATTCAACAGCATTGACGGTTTATTGGTCAAACTCAAGCAAAATAAAATGAAAAAACTGTGCAGGGACAGAATAGCCTATCAACAACAACAGGCTTACCCTAAATTACAAAAGCCTATTATACATGACATTCCATCTACACTAGATACTTTGGATACACTTGATGTAGCTGATGAGGACTTCCCTGTTGATAATACTGATGTTGTAACTGCGCCCAATAATAATGGGGTGAGGCGTAGTAATAGGATTAAAGGGAATTCTTCTAACATAGGTAGGAATGGTAATTATGTTAATACCCATGGAAATAACAATAATCGGGTGAACTATAACAATAATAACAACAATAATTTTTTAGGCCAACTACCCCAACGAACATACCAGACCAGGAGCAGGTCTCGCAACAACCAATAAATGCCCCAGGCTTACTTGTTGAGGTTGGTATAACCACTGTTCATGAACTTCAAAGTTCTTTACAAAGTTCTCCTATGATTCAGACTAATTTAAAAGGAGACTTTTCTATTTATAATTTTTCTAGCACATTGTTGCCACCTGACCTTATCGAATTATTGTCCCGAGGTAATACATTTGTTCCTAGCTCACATTTCGATTTAACAAGAACTATTATCGACTTAAAATGTTTTGTTAGGAAATTAAACCTGGACTTGTTATTTAACAATGATTTCACGGTTGTAAGACCAACTTTGAGACTACCTAGTGTATTTAATCCACCATTACATGTTGGGCTACGTACCTTTGAAAATGTTTGTGAGATTGATTTTAGGCATTTTAGAAACAGCCTTACTTCTAACACGCACTACCCTTTTCAGAATATAACTAAAGAACAGAGGAGAGCTTTGCATGACCTTAAACTTTTACCAATTAGGGTCATGAAACCTGACAAAGGAGGTGGCCTTGTGATTTTGGATAATATTATGTATAATGACAAAATGCTGAAAGTCTTGAATTCACCTGCCTACTGTTTATCTTCTCTTAATGAAATGAATATGACCCATAAGAAGATTAGAGGTTATCTTAGCGATATGTTTCTCGCAGGGAAAATAGACCATGATTTATATAACTTTTTGGATATTTCTTTCCCTAAAGTCCCTGTAATGTTTGGTATTCCCAAGATCCATATGAGGGCACTAATAGACGGTAGATTTTCAATGACCTACCCTTGTGCTAAGTTAATTGATTTCATTCTAACTAAATATATCAAGAATATTCCTACCATATGTAAAGACTCTTGGACTTTTTTAAGTAATTTCAATAATGTACCATTCAATACTGCTAACAATTTTTTAACTATAGATGTGGTTGATTTATACACTTCGATCCCACACCAAGAAGCGATTGAATGGATAGAGTTAAAATTACGAGAACTTGATGTTATTGATAATGAAATTCAAATAGTCATGGAACTATTGGATATAGTTCTTGGGTCCAATTTCTTTGTTTTTGATAACAAATTCTATCTTCAAAAGCAGGGAGTCGCCATGGGTTCTCCGTGTGGAGCAAGCATAGCCAATATGTTCATGGCTTATTGGGAAAACAAATTTATCCTGTCAAATCCAAAATTTAACCAACAACTCTGCTTGTACACACGGTACCTTGATGATATATTTATTATGCTACATGGTGATTTACCAGAAGCGGAAGCCTTAGTACACCACATGAATCAGACAACTAGTTTTTTAAAATTTACCTTCCATTTTTCTACTGATGAAATTGATTATTTGGATATTAAACTAAGTAAAAATATAATAACAGGGATATATTTATCTTCTGTTTTCCACAAACCTACATACTGTAATTCTACACTTCATTTTACTAGCTCTCACCCCTATAAACAGAAGAGAGCAATAGTTAAAGGACAATTAGTCCGCGCTGTCCGTATGTGTAATACATCTCATTCTTTCAACCAGGAAGTCACTTTTTTGAGAAGCCAATTCATCAACAGGGGTTACCCTGACACCCTTATAGATGACATTATTATAGAAATAGAACATAAACGATCGATTGGTTTTTACAAACCATTATTAAAAGAATTTAGTGTCTTGGATACTTCTAATTCACATGTTTACTTGTTTCCTACATCTGACCTACTAGAGGGAAGTTTTGGACCTGATCCATCCCAAACTAAGTACTCGAATCAACACAAGGGTAAATTTTCCACCACCTTCATCACTACCTTTAGTAATGAGGCAAGAGAAATATGTAACATCATATCTAAGAATTGGCATTTTATTACGAATGATTTGCTACTACTTGAAAAACTGGGACCTTTTCCAAGAGTAATCTTTAGGAAAGGTAAAAATTTGAAAGAAATATTGCAAAGTAAATCAAATACTAACCAGTTTTATGGGTGTAAAGGTTCATTGACATGTGGGGCCTGTAACTGGTGTAAATTTGTTAAAACAGGATCAACTTTTCAAGTTAGAGAAGAAAAACACAGGATTCACCATACAATTAATTGTGATACAAAATCAGTGGTATATGCAGCGTTCTGTAATGACTGTCCAGTTTTTTATATTGGCAAGACGGACCGTAAGCTACGCCAGCGTATATATGAACATATATATGCTATTAGAAATAATAAACAGGACAATGCATTGGCCAAACATATATCTAGCCATACCAACCACTGTTTTTCATTTATGGGTATAGACCATCTCCCTACTAGTATTAGAGGAGGCCCACTCACCCTTTTGTTAGAACTAAGGGAACTTGAATGGCAAATCAAACTTAATGCTTTTAACACCCCAGGTTTGAATGATAATTGTAATATCTCAGTGGTTTTAAAAATGAGAAGGTATTTTAATTAATTTTTATGTAGTGTTTAATTCTTAATTTTGACTACATGCTTTTTCTAGGGTAGTTTCACCTGCATACTGTACACACTTATGTAAGCTGTGATTTTATAAATTTGTAGTTTATGTATTCTATTAAATATTTTATATATATTTTATACACATTTATTTAATGTTTTAAAGGTGTGAATAACATTTTTGTATATGTGCAATTCAGACTGTTTGATTTATAATTTGTGTTCCAGCGCTATACCAGGAAGTGATGTACTTTGACACACTCCTCTTGGATATTTAAAACAAACTTTGGTGCTCTTTTTTGTTTCTTTCTGAAGAAGCTGCTCTGTTTGTACTTGCAGTGAAAACACTTTTTATTTTATTAATAAACCTGCGTTCAAAGAGTTTGCCCTAGTGACAGGGTGTCATTCCTTGTGGTTTTTGTGCCGTGGACTTTGTGGATACTGTGGACTGCTTCCATCTGATTTTTTTATTTTGTTTGTGGTTGTGTGCCGTTTCTCCAGTTTGTTTATACTAGGCTATCTGCCCTAAGGCATTTATAAGCCTAGCCCAAAGTTTTGTGGCTTACGCCACCCCTTATGTTAAAAAATACTGTGCCCATTAGTTTGTTGTGCCTCTGTCCAGCAGTGACACAGAGATGATTCCCGGGGTAAACCTACGATCTCCCATCCACCGGTCAAGATTTCTCTTGAACAGAGCCAGCAAGGTGCTCTGCCTCACATGGACTGGGATTTTATTCCACAGCATAGGGAGTCTCTGGGTGACAAATCTATCCCTCCAGCATGTGCTATTTATATCCGTGCTAAGGTTTAAGTCGCTTGCTCTAGTGGATCTGGTAGATTTGGATTTTTTGAGGTGGAGCATGTCCATTAATTCTGGGTTGGACATGGCCTTGTATGTCAGGCACAGGTCACCTCTGAGCAGGCGGTATGCGACTGAATTGAGCTGGAGTTTCTTCAGTCTGGCAGCATATGACAGATTTTGGTGTCCCTTTATCCTTTTGGTGAGGAACTTTTGGGGTCTCTCCAATTGCTGCAGGTGTCGGGTGAGATACATCCCGAATGGGGCATTGTACTCGATCATTGGTCTGATAAGTGAAGAGTACAGGGGAACAATGACCTCACTTGATCTGGATGTGAATCCCTTCATGATCAGGTGGGCAATGTAGAAGGTCTTTCTAACCACTTTAGCAATGTGAGTGTCAAAAGAAAGGCCACTGTCAACCTGGGTCCCCAGGTCCCTGGTAACCTCTTCTGTGCTTAATGGATTGCCACCTATATGGCAGCTTGGGGTTACCTTGTTTTTCCCTAAGGGTATGACTATACATTTTTTGGCATTTAACTTCAGGCGATGGCTCCGGCACCAGTTATCAGTTTTTCGTGAGACCCCTCTGAAGGATATCTGTGTCCGATGTACTTTCCACTATGGCGCCCAGTTTGCAGTCATCTGCAAACTTTGTCAGCCATAGTCCTCCTATATTTGCCTGTACTTCTGAGAAGTAGATGCCGAACAACAGGGGGCCAAGGACTGAGCCCTGTGGGACACCACTTGTGACCGGCTTGGAGTCTGACATGGCGCCAGCAACTCTAACCCTGTGGGTTCTGTCCTTTAGCCAGTTTGCAACCCATCTTGTGACATATGGGTTTACATTTAAGCTGGTAAGTTTCTCTATAATACCTGAGTGTGGTATTGTGTCGAAAGGTTTTGCAAGGTCAAGGTAGGCTGTATGGACTGCCTTTTCCTCATCAATGGCCTTGGTGACTGTTTCGAAGAAATCGACCAAGTTCAAAAGGCATGATCTGCCCTTGACAAAGCCAAACTGGGTTGGGTCCAATGTCTGCAAGTCCCCTATGTCTTTGTTTATGAGTTCCATTATGATCCTCTCCATAGCTTTGCAGACCAGGCTTGTTAAGCTTATGGGGCGGTAATTACCAGGGTCCGTACAGGTACCGCCTTTGTGGAGTGGGACCACAGTTGCCATACGCCACTCCATGGGCACGTATCCTGTGGTAAGGCTAAGATTAAACAGCTGCCTTATATGCGGGTTTAGTTCCTCATTGAGTTCGTGTAGCACACAGCCGGGGACACCATCCGGTCCCATTGATGCTGTGTTTTAAGCTTTAGAGAGAGCAGCTTTCACCTGTGCATTTGAGATGTCTGGGAGGCTACACTCCACTGGGATAGTTATCTCTCCTTTTGGGGGGGGGGAGGGGGGTGAAGTTTGCATTGAACCTGTCTGCCAGTATGTTGGCAATGTCTGTGGGTTCAGTGAGTTTTGTATCATTTTGGACTAATTCTGCGCATATCTGGGAGTTTCCACCCAGGTTTCTAACATAGCTGAAGAAGGCCTTATGATTGTCTTTTGTATCTATTGCAATTTTTCTCTTAAAGTTGGCCTTGGATGATTTTATTAGTGCTCGTATTTTTTTACTAATAATGATCAAGGGCGTCTTCTCTTTTATGGATTTTTCTCTATCATGCAACAGCTTTCTCCTCTTATTGTAAAGTTTGTTTATGGCTGGGGCCCACCAGACTGGACGTTTGCCCTTGGTGGAAAGAGTCTTGGTTTTATTAGGGATTGCCTGATCCATGCAGTCCTGGAGGTGTTCGTAGAAGGCATTTGTAAGGGCTTCCGCAGCTTGGGTTGTGGTTTCCACTGGCTCGGGGGCCTTGAAGGATACCACACCAGTCTTGAGTAGTGTGAAGTTTGCTTTAGAGAAGTTCTTCACTGTGGTCTTTTTTGTTTGGGGTGGGGGCAGGATGTGGATTTCCAGAGAGATAAGTTTGTGATCTGATCTCACCAATGAGGGATATACTTCCGGTGTGGAGCATTTTGTCCCCATGTTTGTGATGATGAGATCTAGTATATTTTCTCTTTTTGTGGGAACGGTGACTAGTTGTTCCATGGCATTTGAATTTATGAACTCCAGGAACCTTTGGGCTAGAAAGTTGGGGCTTGAGTAATGTTCCTAGTCTATATTCGGGTAGTTGAAGTCACCCAATATAATGGTGTTTGGAGATACATTTATACCCTCCAGTGTCTTCAGGAAGGCTGTGTGGGGTTCCTGAGTTTGAGAGGGTAGCCTGTAGCATGCTACAAATTGTAGAGCAGTTTTGCCTATGGTTAATTGCACCTGGATGGTTTCCGATGCTTCGTGCGTTGCCACCAACCTGGAGGTGTGGGTATCCTTGATGAATATGGATATACCCCCTCCTTTTGTAGTGTGGTCCAGGTTTTGGGGCCGGAACGCATGATATGAGGTAAAACCTGATAGTGCCAGGGTGCTCTCAGGAGCCTTGAACCAGGTTTCAGTCACAGCACAGACATCGATGTTCTCCATACTGAGAAGGGCCTCGAGTGCGTGCATTTTGAGATTTAGACTTCTGGCATTGAGCAGCATTACCCTTAGTTTCTTCCCATTTTTGTTTTCTAGGGTGGTAGGTTTAGAATTTGAGCCTTGCCTGAAAAGGCACTATGGGGTGGCAAGAGCCTTAGCCAATATCCGGAATCCCAGGGTGACAGGTGCAAGCCGTCCCTTGAAGCAGCGTGGCTTGTCAAGCATGTCATCCCAGGCAGACAGACACTGGATCCCCTTTGAATGACACCAGAAATTAAGCCAATTGTTAAAGCTGATCATCTTGTCTCTATGTTGTGGCATCATTCTTGGTGAAGGAAGGATACTGCTCAGGGTCAGGGTCATACCTGCCTGGGCTACATAATCAGAGAGCTCCTCTATGTCTCTTTTCATGTAGTCCAGGGAGGTACGTCTCAGGTCATTCACACCAGCATGGACAATGACTGTGTCATATTTGTACAAGACCCGAGTGCTTGTGTTATGTGGCGGATTCTAGCGCCCGATAGGCAGCTTACTGTGACCCTCTCCTTGTTCAGCCTGGTGAGTGGGACGTCAGTGTGTCTGACTATGGAGTCACCTATGACAAGTATGTTTGGTGTTGTATTTGGCCTTATGGGCTGTGACTGCCTTGCACACTGATTTTGTGGTTTATGTGTTGCCTGTGGTGTGTCATGAGGTGGCAGTTGCTTGGATGTCTGCTTTGGAGGCCTCTGCTGTTTAGGTAAATTTTTGCTCAGAGCCTCCGAGTATGACTTTGTGTGTTTATGTGTTTGATTCATTGTAGTGATAGCTTTATGTGAGACTGGTTTTGTGGTGTGTGTAGTTGCCTTCTCCTCCTGTCTGGTCTTGCCAGTCCTGAGTTGAGAGAGCTCAGCCTCCAGTTTGGCTAAATAGATGCATCTCTCGCAAGTATTTGTGTTATGTGGGAGGAGGAGAGGGTTGTCAGTGTACATGAGGCAATTGTAACATTGCCTCAAAATTCCCAAATTCACCAACTGGACAGGAGAGGACGCCAGCATCTGGCCCTTCGACATGCTAGAGAAATTTAGAAGTTAGGGGTTTAACTGAATAAGAGAGGACTTAGTAAGGAAGTGGGTACTCCTGGGGGGGTTTTGCTAGTGAGGGACTTTGTATAATACAGAAGTGCTAAACCTGAAAAGAAGATGCTTTTAAGACAAGTAAAAGCTTTTAGGAACAAGTGCTGTGCTTTTTAGTTAAGGGATATACTGTTTAGATTACTAGTAGAGCAGTTCTAAGGGAAAAAATGAAGAACAGACTTTATGGAGCCAGAAAAAGTTTAACCTTGTTAAACCAGCGCTGCCCGATGCTGCTCTAGTGGCAACTCCACGCTAAATCGCGCTAAAGCACTCTAAAGCATGCTTGATAGCAGGGGCTGGAAAGAGCCAGGAATTGACCCAAAATGGCCAATAAAACTACAGTTTCAAGTCAGTAACCACTCCCACGGGGGGCAGGGAAGCAGCTCAATGTTTTACACTGCCACTGATCAACAGAGAGACTTTCCTCTAGCCCAAGCAAAAATGGCCTCACAGAAACTTACAAAACAGTTCAAGAACAGCAAGCCTGTAACTTGAACTTTTTTTAATCTCAGAAAAGTGGGAAAAAAGCAAGATTTTTTTTTGTTTTTGTTTTTTCAGAGATAACAGAGGTTCACAAGTAATATCAAGTTATAACAGTGCAGTAAATGACCTCACACAAGAGTGCTAGGTCAAAGACAGAAAATATGCAAGTTTTGAGAAAAAACGATTTTAAAATTAAGTGCAAACAGGAAATTCAGTAAACAGCTTTTGGTTGTGCTCTAAATACAGCTACTAATGCAGAAATCAAGTTTAACAAGCCAGAAAATGCTCAAACTAGGCAGCTATGCAGAAAAACTTATCAAATAAACTTTTGCTGCATTAAATTTCCCAGGTAAAGTTTACATCTTCTCCCTACCCCAGAGAGTATCCCTTACCTTTTTGCCAACTTTTTTAGGTCTTTCCCTATTGCTTCTCTCTGTGTTCCCAACATAGTACCCTAAATACTTAGGTGAATTCCAATTCTTTTATCTCACATATTTTCTGCTTCTCCTTCTCTTTTCCCTAATCTTATTACAACTGTCTTTTTTGTTGCTGCACCTAAGTCCTAACACTTCCTTAAACTTCTCAAATGTCTTTCCCTTAGTTCTCATTGCTACAGCTATATCCTCTGACATTAACATGCAGTTATCTGCATATAACACATAAGTTTTTATCCCCTCCTTTTCAATCAAGCATTGCTAAATTGTGATTTACTTTCACTGCCATCTCCTTGATCAAAGGCATGAACAGGCCTGTAGATAGTGGGCATCCCTGTCTGGCCCCCCTCTCTAGCCCTGTCTCCTCAGGTATCTCTCCATTTTTGAATATTTCATTTTCTGGAATTTGGTATATGTCCTATATCCAATATATGAACTTTTCCTCTACCTACCTTTGCTGTAGTGTCTTACATAGGAATTGCCACCTTATCATTTCAAAGGCATTCTGCAAGTCAAAGAGCACAAGCTCATATTTTCTTTCCTACCTGTATAAATTTCCAGCAGGTCCCATCAGTTTGTTCCTGCCTTTTTTCTCTTAATGAATCTATTTTGCTCTGTTTGTATTATTGTTGGCAATACTTCATCCTGCCTTCCTGCCAATGCCTTTGTCAAAATCTTGATATCTACATTAATCAAAGAAGTAGACCTATAATTTCCCATTTTCTCCCGTTCTCCTCTCCCTTTAGGTATCATTGTTATCCTGGTCTTTTTCATACTTTCACACATTTTGCCTTAGTCCCATATTCTCTTTTGTTCCTCCTTTAGGAGCTTTCACATTTCCTCTCCTCTTCTCTCTATTTGTAGAACTCTAGGAGGGATCCATCTGGTCCTCCAGCTTTCTTCTCTTTCACCTTTCTTTATCTCATCCCTTGTCACCTCTTTCATCATCCCGTAGTAAGTGCCCCTATAAAACTGCAAAGGATGAATAACTTTCACTTGGGTTCCAATCCCATGCCTCTAAGGGAATTTAGGGTTTGCTCCCAGAACTCTAATAGTGGTGGTAAAAATCTTGAACCACAACCTGATGCCACCTGTCATTGACAATGGGGAATCCACAGGTGGCAGCCATGGCTCAGAGTGCTACACTTACAAGTCTTCAAACTTTTTCTGGTAAAAGCATCAAAATAATAACTTGTAAGACTTCAGATCTTATTTGTGTAGATGAGCACTTTCATCAAGCAGACTTCATCAGATCTCATTTGCTCATCCTCTTCTAAATCTTCTCCCTCTCCTCCCTTTATCTTTTGTACTTTTCTCTCTCACTTTCTCTGTCTACTTCTTCTTGTAATTCTTGGCTAGCTGTTTCCCTTGTACCTCATCCAATATCCGCCAGTAGTTCCTCCAGTACCTTTGCTGAATTTCTTGTTCCATAATAATTTTACTTTTCAATTCCATTGTTACTGGTCTTTCTATGATCTGTAATACTTATTTTCTGTTTTAATTTCTTCCAGTTTTTATTTGCACAAACTATCTTTCTCTGTTTCTAGCTTTTCAATCACCCTTCCTTCATTCCTTGTTTTCCTTCTGCACAAATCAGTTTTCTCATGACAGTGACTTTAATCCTATCCCTCCAGCATTCTTCCAGTAAACTCATCTAATACATGGATGATTCCACTATTATTTCTACATCCAACAATCCACACCAACTCCTAAGTATCACACAAAAAGCCTTTACCTCCATTGAAACATGGGTAAACAAAGAACAGCTACTGCTCAACCCAAATAATATTAAGTCTCTGCTGTTCTCTCCAAAATGATTCCCACTCGAATTCAAGATATATTCACTAAACAAAACTCAAATTGAAATTGTTACTTGTGCAAAACCCCTAGGCATCACAATAGACAGAAAAATTACCCTCAAACAACACATACTTAACTCAGTCAAGAAAACACACATCAAACTTGGCAAACTTTATAAGCACAAACACTATATCGATGCCTCCATCAAAACTACACTAGCCAATATCCTTCTTCTCCCTTCCCTCCTTTATGGAGCCACTATTTTTACAAATCTTCACATAACCTTAAAGAAAACAAAAACTCAGCAAGACCACCATGGCTTCCAGTATGATAAAAGTTCCAGAAGGATCTGATGAAGCGCAGGGTGTCTATGTGAAAGCATTTGTCCTATCTATTAAACTGGAACTTTTATCATACTGGAAGTCGTGGTGGTCTTGCTGAGTTTTTGTTTTCTTTATTCACATTTTATTTAACAAGATCTTTGGGTGGTCGTGGTGTTCTTGTTTGCTATAACCTTAAAAAACAAACTACAATCATGTTATCACAAAATTGCCAAATTTGCAACTGGTCTACCAAACTGTACCTACCACTATTTAGCTCTCAAAAAATTAAATTGGCTAGAATTCCCTCAATATCTAAATTAGCAGAACTCTCTCTGTAGCCCATAAAATAACATATAAACCTGACAGCTGCCCATCCTTGAAAGCTTTCTTACAGACGTATACTCTACCCAGAAATCTCTGCTCCACTAAAAATCTACTTTTACAAGTTGCATAAACCAACCAAAAGAACAGGCAAATGCCTTTACTCCTATGTCATTGCTAAACTATGGAATATCCTACCATTAAAAATTAGTGCCATTGTTTCTCTCAGGACCTTCAAACTTACACTTAAAGGCAACTACCTCAACTCCCAAAACTACTCTTGCTCCCATTCAACACTCAACTCACCTAGTATCTTTCGTATAGTCTACTAACTCCTACCTCTTTGGCTTCCCCTGCTTTCATAACACCCCCTTTCTTTCCTACATTTCCCTCTTCAAAAATTTCTCCCTTATATCTAGCCAGAATCTTTCACCCACCCCTACCATACCTCTCACCATAATTATTTCTATAATGCATCCTCATCTAACTTCCTCACACTAATTTCCTTCTCTCATCTAACCCCCTGTCTCTTCTACTACATCTATATTTATCTACTTCTCCCAACAATAAGCTCCTTGATAAACATCTATCCTATTACTTGCATATCATTTATTTATTTATTTTACATTTGTTAACCGGGAAATTCCGACTGGACCAAGTCCATTTTCAGCGGAGGCCCGGGAAGAAAAGCTCCAACATCAAGTTATACAAATACAGTACATCCAGCATAATACACAAAACAGGTTACATCATGTATGCTGAGCATAGTAATATAACAAGAATTAATAAAAACACTCCAGTTAAAAGAAGATATAGAACATGGGTAAAAAGACAATGTCAGTCATACATTGGTAAGAAAAGAAAATATATCAAGTAAGATTCTACAGTTAAAAGTACCCTTTCAGATGACCAAGCCTACAGGGGATCAGAGCTCCAGCATGTGATCAGAGAGGAATTTGGGGAGTTAATAGTAGTATGGCTAGGGTTATGTGATACAAGGGCATAACCAGGTACTAAGAAGGTGTGATTTGAGGGAGTTTTTGAATATGGATGTGGAGGAGGCAGTGGACATGGATAGGGGAAGAGAGTTCCAATTTCTGGCAATGGTGTGGGAGTAGAGCACTTTCCTTGCATTGTTGTTAGCCTTGGTGATGGAGAGGAGATATTTTTCACTGGATCTTAGGTACCGGTTTGCAGTATAGATAGTAAGTAGGTTGGATAATGAGGGGGGTTTTTTCAGGATATTTGAGAATATTGTAGGCTGTGCCCAGCTGGTGATAGTTAAGTAGCTGTGATAGCTCAAGCCATTTTAGTTCTTTTAGTGCAGCACGGTGATGGGTTCTATAGGGTGAGTTAGTAGCAAACTTGGCTATTTTATTGTAGCATGATTCTAGTTTGTCTAGGTCACATTGTCTGATTTGGGTAAAGATTGGTATAATAGAGTTGAGAGGAGGTGGCTTTGTGCAAGAGTGACTCTTGCTTTTTGTGAGAGAAAGGACTTATGCCTGTATAGGGAGCCTAGTATTTTGTGTACTAGTTTTATGGTATGTGAGATGTGAACATCAAAGTGGAGATTATTGTCTATTTCAATGCCCATAAGTTTGGTGTGGTTAGAAGGGGAGATGGTGGTGCCGTCCTTAGATGTTATGGTAAAGGAGAGGTTTTTTTTATCTATTAGGGGTAAATAGTAGCAGTTTTATCTTTTTGGGATTTAGAATTAGTTGGATACCCGATATCCATTTTTCTACTGAGATAAAAGTATCTTGAGTGAGTGTATGTAGGGTGGTGGGAGATGAGGCAGAGCAGATCAGGGTTGAATCATCTGCATATTGTATGAGTGTGGCATGCTGTGTAGAGCATTTGAGGTTATTTGTGAAAATAGAGAACAATAGCAGGCCCAGTATAGAGCTCTGTGGGACTCCTATGGTGGTTGGAAGTTGTGTGGACAGAGTTCCTTTCCACTGGACTGATTGTTGCCTGTCAGATAGGTAGCTTCTGAACCAGGCTATAGTAGAGGAGGTGAAAGATAATGATGTTAGTGAGTCTAGTAGAATGGAGTGGGAGACCATATCAAATGCTTTTGAGAGGTCTAGGAAAATGACTGATACATATTTGTTATCATTCCTGTGAAGGTTTATATAATTAGTGAAGGATAGAAGGGCTGTGGTAGTGCTGTGATGTGGACGGAAACCGTGTTGTGTGGTAGATAGTAGATTGTGTGTGTTAAGAAATGTCATCACTTGCAAGTGGATGCATTTCTCAAGAATTTTAGATAGGGGCAAAGGATGGCAATAGGTCGGTAGTTGGAGAATTCATATGAATTACCTCCTTTATGAAGAGGAATGATGTGAGATACTTTCCAGAGTTTGGGTATGTAGGAT
This sequence comes from Protopterus annectens, assembly GCF_019279795.1. Taxonomy (NCBI): domain Eukaryota; kingdom Metazoa; phylum Chordata; order Ceratodontiformes; family Protopteridae; genus Protopterus; species Protopterus annectens. Next base: position 343,198,685 of record NC_056728.1, on the reverse strand, counting down.
TCTAGTATGGAGCGGTTGATAAGGATGAAGGCAGGATATGATAGGGAGTCACTAGCCATTTTTAGGTATGCAGCAGGTATGTTATCAGTTGCTAGTGCGGTTGGCTTTAGTTTTAGGAGGAGTTTTTCATAGTTGAGGTGAGCACTGGTGATAGGCTGAAAGAGGGGGTGGTGTGGGATAGGTTAGGTTGTGACTGAGGTAGACTGTTTTTGGTTATTTGATTGGACAGGGCTAAGATGGATTTAGTAAAATGGTTATTAAATTGAGAAGCTATGTCTAGGGTATTGTTAGTAGAGATGGGTGCTGGGGTTGTGGTTTTGCCTGGCTTTAGTAGGGAGTTAATGGCATGCCAGAATTTTTGTGGACTATTTGAATATTTCCTTTGGGCGCTAAGAAAATAGTTTTGTTTGTTTATTTTGGATTCAGCCTTGGCCTTGTTTCTAAGCTGTTGATAGTATTGTATGGAGCTAGGGGTTTTGTCAGTTTTCCAGATTTTCCAGGCTTTATCTCTAGCTTTTACTAAGGCTCTGGTGTTCCTATTTAGCCAGCGTGCGTAGTTGGTTTAACTCTGATCTTTCTGCTGGGAGCTAGACTGTTAAGGATGTTAGAGAAGGTAGTATTGAAGTAGTCTACTGCCTGGTCTAACCCAAGTGTCCATAGTGGTTCCCAGTTGCAGTGGCTTAGGACAGTATTTAGGTATCGTGGGCTAAGGTTACGGTCATCTCGTACAAATTTGTAGACTACTGGTTTGGGGTGATTGGATGTTTCTGGAGTAGGAAGGTGGGGAGATGATCACTTAAGTCATCTGGGAGACAGCCTACTGTATAGTTTTGTTTGGGATAGTTGGTTAGTGTCCAGTCCAGTATGGATTCTCTCTTTGTTTTCTCATCTATTCTAGTTGGTTCTTTAGTTGAGAGAACCCATATAGATTGATATGAGTAGAGGGGCTGCTGGAGTTACAGGCTGCCCAGTTAGTGTTAAGGTCTCCTAGTAGGATTGTTACCTGAGGTAGATTGTACTTTGTCCAGTGTAGGATGTCTTCTATTATGAGCGAGTTGTTGCCTGGAGGTATGTAGCAGCATATTATATTGATCTTCTTGGTGTTTCTTATGGATAGGACAGAAAACAGGACTTCAGCATTTTGAAAAGTAAGGGGTGTGGTGTGCAGGAGCTGGAGGTTAAGGGTGTTTTTAAAGAGAACGGCTACTCCTCCTCTTTTCCTGGTTGTTCTATCAGATCTAACTGTATTGTATCCTGGGGGGAGAAAGTCTTCATCTTGGATACTGGGTTTAAGCCAGGTTTCTGTAATGGCGAGTATATCAGGGTTGTAGTGGGCTATGAATGCATGTAGGTCTGTTAGCTTGTTGGTAATACTTCTTATGTTGAGATTTAGGATTAGCAGGTCAGATGTTTGTCTAGCTGAGAGGGGACCTGGGTTTGGGTGAATGTCACCAGAGGTTAGCAGAGTTTGTAGGAGTGTCAGTATGTGTTTTTTAATATTAATTGCTAGTGAGCTTGGTCTATGAGAGTTTTTCTTAGTGTGGTGAGATGGTGTAATTTTTGTTAGTGAGTAATATGTAGTTGTAAGATTTATGATTGTAGAAGTCTGAGTGGGTTTGAGAGGGTGGGCTAGTGTGGGTAGTATGATAGTAGTTGTGCAGCGGTAGGTCTGTTTGTAAGGAAGTTAGGAAAGTTAGCGATAGTAGAGCTAGTGATAGGGATGTGAGTGTGGGTAACATGATACTACTTTGAGTGAGAAGTACAACTAGGATTCCTGGTTGGTTGTTCTTTTGCCTGCATACTAATTATTAACTAATCTGATTGGATTGACCTTGATCCCTACAAAACACTCACAAATGTAACTTATATATGCAAACCATGGAAGCATTATTATGATTGCATGTAAGTTAGTACTACTAATATATGGCTACATCATGTATGTTTTATTTTAATATCTTGTCATTGTTTCTACTTAAAAAATGTACTTTATTATTGTACTTTATGACCATACTTTGTTAATGTCTGGAGCTTTTCTCCCTGAGCCTCTGCTGAAAATGGGCCTCTTTCCCAGTCAGACTTTCCCGCTCACCAAATGTCAATAAATGTCAGTAAATAAATAAGTTTGTCCCTGTCTTTAGTCCTTACAGTAATCCCCCTGTTCTCTGTTTTCTTCCATTTACAGCTAGCCTACCTCCACTTTCTTCTCATAGTTTTCTGTTCCTGCACACTTACTAAGTCTCACTGTTGCATGAGTTGATATGTTATTCCTGTATTTGGATCTCATCCATTATTTCTATTAGGTTTTCCTTACCTAAGAAGCTGGCTAACCTACTTGCCTGTACCAAAATGTTTCTTGTGAAGGTGTATTCACTCTCATTTGGATACCTTTACCTGTACATGTCCAGCCACCCTTCCTCTTTCACATTGGGTTAGTTCTTGTCTCAGCTTTTTGTTATATTCCCTTCTTCCACACAAACTGTTTTTTTCTGGGCCTATGATGACATTGCAGTCCCACCATTATCTCTATTCCATGTCTTACTGTCTGTGCATAGCTAGCAAAAAAGCTCTCATAGAACCCTTCTTCATCCCTGATTGGGGCATATATATTTTCTGTTTCCACCCTTATTAGACAATCCATCTGTCTATCCCACTTTTTATTACTTTCTCTATGGTTGCCTGAAGCCTGCTGTGAAATACATTTGCTACTTCTCTCTTCCTTCCTCCTATCTTGTTGTCCATTTCTCCTTTTAGGTAATCATAACACAGTATCTTTTCCCCATCACCTATTTTCAGATTTGTATCTTGTAATAGAAGAAGAAGAAGAAAAGTTTTCCTGTGTACTTCTAATAGGATTTGATAAACCCACAATATTCCACATAATTAACTGTATTTCCTTGTTGTTTTGCCCATCCCTCCCTGCTTTTCCACTTGCTGCCATTTGACATAACCTTTTCTCTGGGTCTACCCTCCAAGCTGGACATTGCATTCTTTGGTGGCTGCCTACACGTAGACCCCTTCTTTCCATCTTCGGACTCTGGATTCCTGCCTTTTGGCTGTTGCATGTGCATGGATATGTCCTAGACATGGGTCTAATAAGACTTTCTTTTGTTCCCTTCTGATGTCCTTCACACTAATACATTGCATGCCAACCTAGTACTTATGAAACAATTTCTTTATATTACAGCATTCCCATTCATTAGTCTCTCTTCCCCACTGTTGCTTACTGGTCTGGTGCACCACCTTCATTTGTGTGATGGTATAACATTTTTTTTATTTACAGTTTTACAGCTCTTTATTTTGCAGCTTATACACTGCCATTTGTCTGTGAGTTGTTCTTTACCTTACTTTTGCCATTTCACCATACATTCCTTTTCATGCCCCAGCAATTATTATTATTTTTTCTAAATCTTAAAATAAAACTTATGTTTACTGCGGTTTATTGCACATCATTAAGTAGTTATGAAAAATATACCACTTACATTGGAGGCTTGCCCCTAAGCCACCTTTGACTCCATTACAATCATTGTCTTGGGAAATTATTCTTTTCCTTCCATTATTTTAAAAGTTATGCTGTTGTTTTCCATGGGGGATGGTTCACAATGTAAGAATCTGTTTCATTTAATACATCCTTTCTGCTCTGTCCACAGTCACCTTCCTTTCAATGTTCATTTCTTACACTAATGTATTGCTTTTTTTGTTGTGGTCACTTTCAGTCCTTTTGTAGTGCTACCATCCTCTTCTTTGACTGTGTCATCCATCATAAATGCTTCTGTCTAATTTGTTCAGTACCCCTTTATCCACCAGTTAATTTCTGAGTTGCCTGAACCTACCAACGCACTGTTCTCCTATCCCATTAGAGGTCTCCCTTGTCTGTCTCTGCTTCTGCTTCTTTTGTTGTTTTTGTGTCTAAAATGCCCTTGGGTGAAGCTTCTTATTTTTCTGTCCCTTTGATGTAACTCTTTCACTTGATTCCCCAACAGTCTTTTCTATTTTCTTGTCTCCTTGTGGTTGCCTTTGTGATTTGTTTATTTTCTGCTCATCTTTTTTATTGACGTGGACCGTCTGCACTTAGTGGTCTTGTTTACCCTGTAGGGGTTTCAGCATCTGACATTGGACATTTTCCTAATGTCTCTGTTTCACTTGTTTTACATCTAAGGTTACTCTCCAGTTCATATTTTGCAGGCAATTCAGCTTTTTACTGCCTGGGTTGCTTATCTTTGTTTAAAGTTTTAGACATCTTCCATATTTTGTAGCCTGAACAATTCCCCTACATACTGTACCAGAACTGAAATGCATTTCATCCACAGCAGTTCCATTCATTCTTAGCTCATTTAATGCCTCCAACTTAGCTTTCTATCTCTTATAGAGTGTTTCTGAGTAGTCCTCATACAGGTTTAAACTCCCTGCAAATTGGAAAAAGTCTTTTTGCTTCCTTATTTTTTTCCCAGCAAAGGACTGGAAACATGCCAAAGCATGCCTGGGTTTGCCTTCAGCTCCTGCTTGCTGCTGTCCCACTCTGTATACTCTTCATTAGTGTTTCGTGGTTTACTAAGGGAATATCAAAAATAACAGCAGCGAACCTTGAATAGTGAGGCAGGATACCAAATCACAACTATTTTGGATGGAGTGTGGTAGGCTGGCATTTTATTTATTTATTTATTTATTTGACATTTGGTTACTGGGAAAGCCCGACGGGGTCAGAAACCTATTTTCAGCGGAGGCCTGGGGAGAAAAGCTCCATTAACAAACATTAGATTGAAACTGTTTGTACAGTATTTAACGATTGCATGCAAGTTTAATTCAACAGTAGATAACAATATGGAGTAGTATACAATGAATTAACAGAGTACAAATATTAATATGGTTACAGATAGGAGTATGTTGATACATCGATTGTTTGTAAAAGATTTAAAAAAAATGTGATAATGGTTAAGGTCTTAACCTAAGAGATGCAAGGTACAGGTTTTGGTTCTGACATTTGCCTTTATCACAAGCAGCTCGTGTGAATAATTCTTTAAGTGTGAGAGGGTTGGCATAATCTCACACATACAAGGAACAGGGTTTGATTCCAACCTTTGGTTATTGGCTAGGCATGTAATAGTATGCAGACTGACAGCTTAGTATTTACCCCTGAACCTATGCCAAAATGTAAATTGCTAAATAATAACAGCATTTAATAATGTACGTATCATAATCATGTCAAAATGGATGTATATCTAACATAAATTATTCACATGTGATATAGCATAGGTATCCTCAAATATATCAAAATACATAACAGAATCCATTCTGTCCACCAGAGGTACATCCGTAGGAAATGAGGTCACTTCCTCTGTGCTACCTAAGGAAGTTTAACAAATGCCTGTGCATGTGTACAGACAGTGCAACACAGTGCAAGCAAAGGTGTTGATAAAGACAGCCAGTGTAGATGTAGCTGTTGCCCCTGGGACCATCAAATATATATACGACACCATACTATCTTAAAAAGGTGAAGGCCTACTATAAATATATGGCTTTGTGTATCATACGAAAAAGCAGATTAATGACAGGAAGTACTGGTGCTGTGTGCAGAAATTATCAGAAAGTGTAGAGGCAGGTACATAACTGTGACTACTGCTGCTGAGAGTGAGAGTCTTTTAAAAACTACAGCTCACTATCACAGTGCTGACCTCATCATGCCTGAAGCACGTAGAGCCTATGATAGAATTAAACATCATACAACAGATAGTTCTGAGGACACCTGTAAAATACTGCCCAAAGTACTGGTGTCCACATTTACAGCTGTAACAATAGAAATGCCACAAACCTACCTGTTAAAAAAACTGCACACACAATAAGGAAAAATTGACAAGTAGTATCTACTGCTGACATAAGAGATGTAAGTGCACACTTTCCCGATACACAGAGTAGAGTGCAAACAGCTGTACACCATACATGTCATGGTCAATAGCCAAGATAAAGGGAAAGTGTTTCCATTTGTGTATGAGATGCTGCTATCAAAGTCTAAGTGGTGTAATGATACATTCTGGAAACTGCTGAATGAATTATTCAATGCGAGGGAAATGCTATTCCAGTCAGCCATGATGCTGTTTAACTTCAGAAATACTACAGTTACTAGAATTACAAGGAATATCAATGGTATTTTGGCCAAGGGTTGCTAGTTTCATTTGTGCAGAATTGAATGGAGATAAGTTAGAAGTTGCACCTGAGTGGTATATTTGGTAAAGACACCGGGTTTGTAATGCTCATTAAGTAGCTGCCTGCTTTGGAGTTCATGCCACTGACGGATGTTTCTGCAACTCTTTCAGAAACTGAAAAAGATATATTATTATTAGATAATTATTAGATAGATTATGGCAAACCTTTCTATAACTTCTTTAGATAAAATTATGTTCTGGGACATTTTAAGACGTGTTGAGTTCCTATCACCTCTATTTGACATCTAATTCTGGAATCATTTGTATACTGCAAGTATAGGCTACCCCAGAAGACAAAATGCATTAGAGGGGTGGCATAAACATTAACACTGTCTGTCAGGGAAGAAGAAGTTAGATGTTTGTGATGTCCTGCATGCCGACCTCATCAAACATAATAAAAAGATAGGTAGAAAATACTGATGATCTTGAAAACAGATCAGTTAAAACAGAATCACCTGGAGGACATGCGAAGTAGAGTTCTGATTGTACGCCTCCCAGTCCCTCCCCTAAGAGGAAGCATTTGGTGCAGAGAGCTGATGCATTTCAACATTTGTTGGATAAGGTGGAGGAGTTCAGTCTAGGAGGACTTGTCAAATATAATGCACACCAGTAAGCATCTCAAACTGCAGCTCTGTTAGTATACACCGCACATAAAGTTCCATTCATGTTCAGGAGCATCTAGAATGCCCTAGATATAGCTTTTCAGGATTTATTTTTTTTTTCTATTTTTTACTGTTGGATTGTGTACATGGGGTGAGCATTCCTGAATCCTTAAAAAAAGTAAACTTGAGTATTGAAGTGGTGCCCTAATTCGATATTTCACATTTTGGCCATGCTTTTCAATGAGTATGCCATTTGCTATGGTTCTATTCAATATTTTATTAGTAAACCATGCTTCTACATATTGTGGTATCACAAATCTCTCATGTAATAGCTGTGTTACAAATTGTTCCAGTTCACTGCTTCACACTCTCTTTCTCTGTCTCTCTCTTGTATTCCATTTATCCTGATTTTATTCCTCCTTGATCTGTTTTCATAATCATCAGTATTTTCAACCTGTCTTTTTATTATGTTTGATAGTTCCTGTATCCTGTAAATCTGTTCCTGCAGCTCAGCTTTAATGGTTGCTTTATCTTCCTCTAGAACTCACAGCTTTCCCTATAGCATTTCCAAATCTGTTTATTGTTGTTGTTCTATAATTTATTTCAAGCAGCTCACATCACGGCCTACTATGATTACCTTTTCAAGCAAAATATACAATTGTTCTTCCTTATTTGCAGCTTTGAAAGCAGCCATCTGTTCCTTCCTTTGTTCCTGCTCATTCATCTTTCCTTATGGGTTATTTCTTTCTCTCTGGAAACACTCTTTTTACCCAAATTTCTGCAGGGCCTGTCCATTACTTTGGGCTTAGGCAGCCATCTTGGTCGGATTGTCTAGCAACCTCACAATCCATTCCTGTACTTCAATGGCCAGAAGGCTTCACCTTGGCTTTGACCCTGCACACTCCCTTGCCACCCATGAGGTGGTGTTCTTCCCCCTGTATGAACTGACATTTAATATTCTCATTTGTGTAGCTTGCCACTATGCATCAATCGTTTCCTCTTCACATTCCTGAACAATCCATACCCCAGTAAGAGCATGTTCTATCCCCTCTTTTCACCATCTTATATTTCTTTGATACCAAACAATGTCCAGCCTCCACCCCTGCAGTACTATACCTAAATTCATTCCATTATGAGTAATACTACCCAGTTATGCTTTGAATCAGCCTTGTTTAATCCTGTGCTGCATTCTGCTTCCATTGTTCCTCCTGTTTCCTACTCAAATAACTACTTCCACATTATGCATCCATGACATGCCTTCCACCGATCTGTCCTACATTAATGAAGCAGTCATTACATGCAGGCAGTAGGCCCCACAGCTCATTCCAGTTGTAGATGGAGCCTGTCTGTGGCCTAGAGCTGGTCTCTCTGCCAGGTTTCCCCCATCCTCATCCCAGTCTTAAATCCTGCACTCCTTTCAGTTGCCACAGCTGGTCATTATGCTACCTTATCCTCATTTTTCTCAGTGTGATGACTACAGTTACATGTAAAATATGGAGAATGCTGCCTCAAACTATTTCATAGTCTTCTTCTTCTTTTTCGGCTTTTTCTGGTTAGGGGTCGCAACAGCTGATCACCTGTCTGCTCATGATTGGCAGTAGAGTTTTATGGTGTTGAGTTGCCAGCCAAGCACCCAACCTTCCACTGAAGGCACACACACACATGCATGCACTCATGCCTAGGGTCAATTTAGAGTGTCCAACCCACCTACAGCATGTCTTTGGGATATGGGAGGAAACTGGAGCTCCTGGAGGAAATGCACATGACCACAAGGAGGACATGCAGACTCTGCACAGAAGGCACCCCAGCCGAAGATCGAACTGGAAAACCTCTTGCTGTGAGGCAACGCTAACCACTGCACCATCATGGATGCCAACAATAATTATGGCACTAAGGATAAATGGTTCACTTAAAACCAAGAAATATGTCCAAAAAACCATAAACGTGAATAAAGCAATGAGGCAGTATAAAAAACTTTTATTAAAATTACCACATAAGCACTTTTACAGTTGAGACACTGCTTTATCAGATATTCAAAGGTTTTAACTCATACATATGCTTTAAATAATACAAAGCATCAGACCAACAACCAATCAGAAAAATTCCCTCCGAATACATTATCCTCTCCATTGGCATTTAAAGTGATAACACAAGATATTCTGTATATATATATATATATATATATATATATATATATATATATATATATATATATATATAGTGTCAAGTCATACAATCTTATTTATACAAAGGTCTATCTTTCAAGATGGGATTAAGCAGTAGATTCATAGATTCATAGATTATCATTGAGACTAAAACCGGCATCAGCTCCCAGTCTGATTATTCATTTTGCCTCAGATACCTCAGTTTTATTCTCTGTATCCACTAGGGTTGCCACCTTCCTTAATGGCGAAAACTGGAGTAAAGCCACACCCCTTGCATCACCAGTAACCCCGCCCACCCCACCCATCTCCGGTCCACATTCTGCCCATTTTGTGATGTTGTGATGACATCACTCGACAGGGAATGTCTTCTTTTTTTGTTCCTGCTGCCTGCTTTCGGCTTATTTACTAGGCTTTTCTGTAAAAAAGCATAGAAAATCAGCCGATTTACAAACTCCGATAGTCTGTTTCCTTTTTGAAACAGAATACCGGAGCTTATACAGTGTTTTCCAGATTACCGGAGAATCAGTTTGATTTCCAGATAGTCCGGAAAATAAATGGAGGGGTGGCAACCCTAGTATCCACCCTCAATAACTAGCTGTTACTCTCTCCATAACTAAAAACTTAAATGTATGTGTGTGCCCAGAGATGTGTATGTGCTTGGCTAATGCATTATTAAGATATCCTTTCTTTATATCATATATATGCTCTCTTATTCTGTCTCTGAAATGTCTGTTGGAATTTTTTAAGCATGGTGTTTGGAAACATTTTAGCAATTCTATTTGGTATTAGAAATAATAGAAACTATACTGACCTCAGAATGCTTATGCAGAAGAAATAGTGCCTTATCAGCTGCCGGAGAAATCAGTTTCCTAATAGATTTTGAAGTGGTATATGATAACAGTACAAATGTCAGGCACAGCTGACCTAGGACAACATTCAGCTCAGACTGATCAGTACAATCAGTAATGTAATAGACAGTTTATTTCACTCCAAATGCAGCCAATGAACAAAAAAGTAAAAAAAAATGCAGGAGACGATAGTAGGCAGTGCTGAAGGATGACCCTCATGACAACCAAAACCTTACAGCCTCCTGAGACAAACTATACCTCCTGGATCAGTTGGAAAGTCACTGAAGGCAATGAAGAACAGAATGCTAGAAAGTTTATGAAGGCATATTCAGCAGACACTCCCTACTGATTGTTGGTGAAGGCTCATGTGGCTGACACCAGTTTCAGGCAGCCTTGCTGAGCACATTTGGTGCCTGGGGACTTAATATTTAAAAGTTTCAGCTTACTGAATAAGTGTGCTATCCTACATAAAGACTAAACACCTAGCATGACTCACACAGTTAATAATATTAAAAGTTACATTACCTTTAAATAAAAATAAATATGAGGAGGCTGTGCTATCAAATTCAGTTTAATTTTTCTGCTACCATATTACTGCAGAAAGAGACAGAATCAAAGAATAGTTTCATAAACACTAACAAGCTGTAGCATTCCTTAAGTCTCATATAACACCACAACCTTTTCCCACCTCACTTCAAGGGTCTGGAGAAGATGCATATATATTATGAGGTCGTCACCCAAAAAACATAAGGCCAATAATAATCATTATATGAATCATAATTACTCACAATGATAACGAAGTATGGCAGCATCAAGACCAACAAAGACAACAGGGATTCCATTCAAATGCAGACACTTGAATTTCAGACAAGCTAATACAACACCTACTATTCTAGCAACTTTCTAAGATTATTAGATCACTATATATTTTTCCCTATTTTGGCCTTTGTTTCCACATTTTTGGACTCTGTCCATATTTCGTGAACTAAGAGGTTGAGAGATATGCTTCAGCATCACTTATTTTTGCTCCAATACTCCTGTATTATAGATTTCTCCTGTGTCTAGAAGATAACGTCTTGATTGACAAGATTAACTAAACATAGCAGTGACCCATTTAATTGTTGCTGTACTACAAGTCGTATGGCAAAAATGTAAAAGCAGGTTTTGAAGACTTTCCTAAAATCTTTATTTTGCCAAATTTGCACTGAAAGAAGGTGAACATATAGTGCCCTTGGCTATGAAAAGTAATACATCCTCATTTGCTGGTCTTTTAGAGCAATCTGTAGACTGCATCCCCTGAAGGGTTGCTTGTTTGTTTATTAATTTATTCATTTATTTTTATTGACTGAATCCAAAGAAGGGGTATTTATTTATTTGTTTGTTTGTTTATTTATTTTTATAGACAGGGCTAGTCCCACTAGGCATATATCTGTTTTCAGGGAGAACTAAAATGATATTTATGCACATGTAAACAGAGACTCTTCTAATATTTGTTACAGGGAAACGCAAAGTAGTTTAAATAGGAAACTACAAATACTGGATGTTGATTTCATTTATGAAGGAAAGGAGTCGGAGGAATATTTTAATAAATTATAAAGGTACCCATAGAATTGAAACATCTCTATCACTTGTGATAGGAAACACATAAAAGTAAGACTGAGTGGAAGTAGGACAGCAATAAGAAATGAAGCACATAATGGAGGTAGAAGAGTTGTATAAAGTAGTGAAGAAAAATGTTCTCAGCTTTTATAAGAAACAGATAGGAGGGCTATAAATTAAATGAAGAGAAAATGCGATATTAGTTAAATAAGCAAATATTTGTCATAAAATGGAGAAAGGAAGATAGCAAAGCATATGTTTAAGGAAAAATTAAAATATGAAACTGGTGAGTATGATTCACAGGAACACAAAACAAGAAAGGTAGAGGATATGTTTCCTTATGACAAAAAGTGAAATCAATACACATACGCCACCAATGGGAACTGAGGAGCTAAAGTAATCAAACAGTCAAGGAAACCAATAAGATATTCAGCTAAAAATATGACTGGTGTTACAAGGTTGCCTTCTGTGGAAGGTTGGGCGCCGGGCTGGCAACTTGATACTGCAAAACTCCACTGCCAATCATGAGCGGACAGTTGATACGCTGTGGTGACCCCTAACTGGGAAAAGCCGAAAGAAGAAGAAGAAGAAGTTAAAACAAGATAGGGTTAATGAAGCTCTAGAAAGCCATGCATTAACTTGTGAATGAATATGTTAACTGATGAATGACAATTAAAAACATTTGTTAAAGTGTTCTGGGTTTGATGGAAGGTGAAGCAGAATAGAGACGAGAGACATCTGAGTGTGTTGTAATTTCTTTAAAAAGGGGAAGGAGAATGATAATTTAAAGAATCAGCAATCAATAGCTCTGGTGAGCAGATTACCAAATTTTATAAAAACATGTTCTGGTGTAATTGAGGAAAGTCTTGGGATATTGCTGGAAGTGTGTGGGGATGTTCAGGAAAGAGTATCATGCAATGGTGTTCTCTTAAGGTAAGCAGTACAAGAAATTATGGTAACAAAAATAGGGAGCTTGGTGGTGTAGGACTTCTCTAAAGATTTTGACAATATTGCACATGAAGTAATGATTGAAATATTGGTTTAAAATGAATTCACTCATTTTGTTAATTATAGATGGGAAATACATGAAGAAACAAAGGTACACCTTGTGTTAATGGATATATGGAGAGAAAAACATAAAAAAATGGGAAGTGGCTTGAGGTAAAGGTATTCATTGAGTCTGGTGGTGTTTGGTTTGGTCACAGATGTTATTTTGCTTAAATTTAAAATGCAGACACAAGGTTAGAAAACAGAAGCAAAGGAAGGTTGTAAGTAACCTACTTTATTAAATTATGAATATAATATTTTTGTGTGATAAGTGAAGAAAACACAGTGAATTGTGTGATAGATGTTTTGCATAATTTTTGAGCAAGAAGGGTTAAAATTGAATAAAGGTAAATGCAAAGATTTTAATTGGTTTGAAAGTAAAGAAAACATTTTCAGTTTTATAGAAATAACGGCATTAGGTATAATATTTGGTTGAAGAAAATGTATTTATAGGTTCATAGTGGTGGTGCAGCAGTAGTGTTGTTGCCTCACAGCAAGAGGTTCTCCCATTCGATTCTCAGCTAGTGTGCGGGGAGTGCCTTCTGTGTAGAGTCTGCATGTCCTCCCCGCGGGTCGAGTGGTGTTCCGAAAGACATGAGTGAATGGGCGTGCCTTCGTTGAAGGTTGGGCGTCGAGCTGGCAACTCAGCACTGTGAAAATCTACTGTCAATCATTAGCGAACCGGAGTTCTGTTGTGGCGACCCCTAACCGGGAAAAGCCAAAAGACAACAACAACATTGTTTTTACTAAGCTTAAGATCAAAGGAGTCAATTAAGAAGCTCAAACACATCACCCAGTTCTGTGGATGCCCAATGGTGTCCCCACTAAGTAGACTTTCTTCACATATCCTCAGTAAAAATGTATTATTTTAAGTAGCTGTAGAAATATTCTGGGGAATAAGAGAGATAATTAAGGTATAGGAATGTTATATCTAGTGTTTAAAACAGAAGATCTTTTGCAATTAGTAAAATAATTTATTATGTACAAGTATTTCTTTGCCCAGAAGTATTTAAAGTAGAGTGAATAGGATTATTATTTTCTGTGATATGGAGTTTGAGGTTAAACCCTATAAAGAAGAGGTCTTACATGCATCACAAATAAAAGGAGGATTGAAAACAGTCTTGCATCACTGTATTTGAGAGATACAATGTGAATTTTGACAAAAGTGGAGGGTTTGTTAAATAGTTTATCAAAATGTCATTATTCATTGTTTTATGAAGAACTAGAGGGATATAAACTTAAGAGGAATGAAAGGGGATATTTACAGTTTCAATATAGTAAGACATTATATAGTAAAAAAATGGCAAAGGAACAAATATGGATTCAATGCAAATGGTACGAAGATATATAAGTATGTATTAGTTACAAAAAAGTTTGTGTAATTTGGGATTTAGGTGCAGGGATGATATTTTGTGTAGAAGAAAAAGATGAGTATGGTATTTTGCACTTAAAAAGTACTGTTAAAGAATGAAATGAAATACAGAGATGAAGACGAAAGGATATGTTCACATCATTAATGTGAGAAAGAACAGTTATTTGTTTTTTGAATGCAAAAGAATAGTAATGTTTAATGATATGTTAGCAGAAAGAACATGAGTCATGGGGAAAAGAAAAGTAACAGAGGAAATTTGATTTATTGTTATTATGAATGCTTGTGGTTAGAAGATTGTTAGAACAGTAGTTCAAATGATGTGCATAATTTGGAGAATAAAGTATTCAGGAACTTTTGCATAGTAAAGAATGGGAATATAATGAAGGGGTGACTCAAATCACCCTGTGGTTTTATGCTGATAAAAATATCTGAAAGATTGTTTTTATGGAACTGTATTGAATTAAAATATTGTTACATTTTCTATTTTCCTGTATCATTTTATGTCATATTTTTAGTGATATACTATAACGGTTGCATTATTCTGTTTTAGTCAGTGTATGTTGAGTCCTTTTGTCTGACAGCAAAACACTCTTGTTTGTGAATGGAGATAGACAAAGCTTAGAGAGGAACACTGTGGGAAGGATATTGTGATTAATACTGTAAATTATGATGGATTTGATACAGTTTTGATAAAATGAAATGTGATCAGTGCATTATCTTGATTTGAGACACTAGAAATGTTTGGCATTGTTTGAGGAAATGGAAGAAAGGACTGTTATTACTGATTTTTATGAAGGAAATTTTAATTGCTATATCCAAAAGCAGTTGAGGAGACATAATGGCTGTTCATTTCCTATACAAGGTAATGTTACAGTGTTTTGTCTAAACCTGTCATAGCGGATGCTGTAAAGCCAATGTGTCACACTGTGAGACTTTCCTATGCTGCAGTAATGACTCAGTGACAGAAATCAGTGCCACAAATATCAAGAATGGAAAAAATGGCAAATACGGACTATAAGAAAAAATAATTGTAATGGACATGTATATAATTTGGGTTAAACTAAAGGAGCTTCTTAGTTTTAAAATTCAAGATATCAGAAAAATAATACAGATGCAAAGTGAGTCTTTTAGTGATTGTGCGTTTGAGAATATATATATATATATATATATATATATATATATATATATATATATATATATATATATATGTGTGTGTGTATGTATATATATATATATATATATATATATATATATATATATATATATGGGTCTAGGACATTTCACTAAATGCACATTTCACTGAAAATGAAAGTAATGTGCACTTTTCACTGAAAGCTCAATTCACTGAAAACTCAATTCACTGAAACACATTTCACTGAAAGTTATATATGGCCTTTTCCCCACTGTAGTGCGACCGGGTGGGGGGGCATAGCCCCCCCCCCACATATTTTAAATATTTTGAACTATATACATGGATACTTGCAATTACAATATAATACTCTTTTACAAACATAATATATACTTATATGTAGGGGGCTATGCCCCCCACACCCCCTGATGTGAGGGGTGGTGCCCCCCCTTACAATATATACTAACTCCAGGGTCACACTACAGTGGGGAAAAGGACATATATAACTTTCAGTGAAATGTGTTTCAGTGAATTGAGTTTTCAGTGAATTGTGTTTTCAGTCATTTGTGTTCAGTCATTTGAGTTTCAGTGAAATGTGCATTCAGTGAAATGTCCTAGACCTATATATATATATATATATATATATATATATATATATATATATATATATTTGAAAACTTCATAGAGGTTTTCATGAATGTAGTGGCCCACCCAGAGAGACAGCAATGTGCATAAACACAGATGTTCAACACAAGAAGAAATTGACTGTTTATTTTTAAAACTAATGCTGTATGATTAAACTAGAACTAATTGAGCTCATTAAAGACAGCCATCAAAGAGTATATGATATAAAGAAAGTAACAAATGGAAGAGAAACGTAGACTGGGACTTATACAATTTGGGTAGCATTCTGTACCACAGATACAAAGATGCAGCATATGGTACTTGTGATAATCATGACTGGGGAAAGTGGAACTGTGAAATATTTGGAGCAAACAAACATGAGAAATGAGTATAGAAACAAGGGGTACACAATGTGGAGAAAGAAATCTCACAAGTAAAAGGGTCATCTTCGGTTCAGTTGTGAAGCAAGACATGATGTGTCAGGTGATACTGGTAAGGGAAGTAATAAAAGGTTGCCTGATGGTAATGATGATATTGTAATAAGGCAGCTACTTATGAAAATACTGAAATACTGTAGAAACTAAGCACAGTATCTTCAGTACTTCAAAATGTATAGAAAAAGAATAAGTAATAAGCACAATTGAAGAAATATATAGTAAATGAGCTAATATGTTTTACAAGATACTGAAATAATAAAAAGAATTATAAAAATAGATTTGGGATATTAGAATATGAAGAAGATTATAAAAGAAGTTATATAACACCTTTATGCATTTTATGGTATTGGATTGGTGCAAAAGGACGAAACTGATATGTTGTTTTATTAAATATTAACTATTTGAGTAAAAAATGAAGATACCTGTTTCAAAGGCTATTGGAAAAGGAGACAATTCAGACATTTGAACATAAATAAGATTCTAGTATAGCTGTGGTTATATAAATGATGTAAAATACTGGAGAGTAAAAAGAATGTTAACAGCTGATTTCAGGGTAGGCTAAAGGCATTTGAGGTTAATTGTACTATATCACATTACTAGAAAGAGCATATATATATATATATATATATATATATATATATATATATATATATATATATATATATATGTATATACACACACACACACACACACACACACACACACACACACACACACACACACACACACACACACATATTTATTTGAGGAAATAAAACAGCATGTGATAGTTACTACAAATAAAACCCCCTGTATGTCACCCTTAACCTATATGGCACATCTAAATAAATTGAAGTCCCTTACCATCAAATTAAGCAATGCTGTACCTGGGGATTTCAATTATCCATCTGTTTACTGGAATACTTAAACTAATATAAATAAATATGCTCAAAGATTCTTAGTCTGCATTAATGTGAATTCACCAGATCAGAGAGCATGCTCCTTCACAAGATGAGCAGCTATATTAGATCCAGTCATTACAAACATAGCACCGTTATGAAATAAATGAAGAAATACCAAACCAACAGGCTAAAATCCACAAACTTTAATAGATGTATCCAAAAGAGTGGTAAGCGCTTTCACGGTGATCACACTACTTCATCAGACAACATTAACAAAGAAATACAAGTCTTTTATACAAAGTGTGACCAATAAAAGGCCCTTAATTATGATGTCATCAAAAAGTTACACATTTTTTAAAAGAACACATACTGCAGAAAACACATTCATATATCACGAATAAAAACAGCTATAAAATGTGTGCAAACATATTGCACTTATAAAAGTATATATGAAAAATAAAACATATTATTTATGTCTAAGTCTACATCCTTTCAGGAAGGGTTTCAGTGAAAAAAAAACATTTAGACCAGGTAGTTTTTCTGCATTTAACAATGAGATCCACTTCTGTTCTATGGTTTCAGTGTGGTTTTTAAAATCACCTCCTCTTAAATTAGTGTCTACAACTTGCAATGCAAAGAACCTAAATGAGTGTGCAGTACCATGGCTCATAATATGTGCTGCTAAGGCATTACTATCTTTTTTTTTCTTTATGTCTCTCTGATGTTCAAGGACCCTATCCTTAAAGGGTCTATTTGTCTTGCCAACATAAAATGCATGACATAGTTGACAGAAAGAAAAATATACAAGATTACACATTTTGCAGTCAGCATAAAAATCAATATTAATTGTGAATCTTAAAACTGGGTGTGTGTATGACAGACAGGTAAAAATAAATTTACAGGCTGAACAACTTCTGCAAGGAAATGTACCAATCCTGCCAGATAATGGGTTCCCTTTCTCTAACATATTGGACTTATAACAAAGATGTTGCTTGAGGGATTTGTTGTTTCTGAAAGAAAAATATGGAGTACTTCCTATCTTGTCTTTTAACTCGGGTACTCTGTTCAATATCTTCCAGTTATTCTTTATAATGTCACAATATTGACTTATATCCCTAGAATATTGTAGAGGCACTCTAAAAATATTACTGGTAGAGTCCTGTTGCCGTCCTATTGCATGTGTGCTTGTAGTTGATTTAAAATAAGGCCTGCATCTATCTAATCTCTGCTTCCAAGCTTCAGAGATGCAGGTATCTATTTCTATTTCTCAATAGCCCCTTTCTATAAAATCATTTTTCAAAGATTCAAAAGCTTTGCGTGCAACTGTAGCATCATTATGAAGCCTAAGTATTCTATATACCTGTCCTTTAAGTATATTTCTCATTATATGCCTTGGATACATACTATTATTGTGTAAAAGTGCATTCCTGTGTGTAGGTTTTCTATATAGGCTGGTATGGACAGAATCAAAGTCTGCTTTGTCTATTTTGACATCTAGAAATTCTAAATGTTCTAAATGAAAACCTAGTTACAAAGGATAACCCAAACCGACCACCAAGGTCATCCTTCTTTGTCTGTTTTTGAAAAGTAAAGTTCGGAACTACCTCTAGGCCCATTCCCCCTTGGGCTTTAATCAAGGGTTGGAAGGTACCTCCCTTTCTTTTCCCAGAAACTTCTTTATACATAGACGTTATAAGGGCCAATGGTTAGCCTCTGGCCACTAACATATCCTTCAATGTTTCACTTTGAAATTCAAAGTCCTCATCTCTTGTCACCATACGGAAAATGCAAACATACTGTCCCTTCACCAATCCTTTTACATGATGGGGATGGCTACTTTCATAATGCAGGAGGCTGATGCTATATGTGGGTTTGTGAAACAGGTTGCTAACAAACCTTTTGTTGGTCAAATCTTTCTCTAGATGTATATCTAGATAGTCAATATCATTTTCCCTATAAATATAAGTAAACTTAAAAAATGTTGAAGTATTGTTGATATATACTAAAAATTCATTCACAATTTCATAATCTGCTTTCCAAATAAAAAATAAATCATCCAAATAACGAAAATAAAAACACCAGCTATCCAAATATGGTTAAATAAGTATTTCCATTCCCACATAAGCATTACAATATTGGCAAAAATGGGGGCACAACATGCCCCCATGGCCACTCCAGACTTTTGCAAAAAAAAAAAAAATTGACCTTCAAAAAAAAAAACAAAATTATTCTTTAGGACTAATTACATCAAAGTGGTCAACACTATTACATCATTATTACTAAATACCTTACTATCAAACAAAAATTCTTCGAATCACTCAAGTCCAGTTGAATGTGATATGACGTTAAAAAACTTCTTTTGGTGTAATTACATCCACACCACATTCTGCTACTTCACCACAACAACTTGAATGCCCTGAAAGTTCAAAGGGTTCCTAAGATACACAAAAATAGATCAGATCCCCCTATGAGGCCCATTGTGAGTATAGCTGGCTCCAAACCTATTTTATTGGGATATACATTGACATGGTTCTAAAACATATTTTAGAAGATCAACAGCATGTTGGCATAGATTCCTGGCATTTGTTAAGTAAACTGAACTATTTACAGTATGAACAGAATGTTAGTTTTCTTACAGTTGATGTTGTTAACTTGTTTAACGTCATACCACATTCAACTGGACTTGAGTGGTTTGAAGAATTTTTGTTTGATAGTAAGGTATTTAGTAATAATGATGTAATGGTTTTGACCACCTTGATGGAATTAGTCCTAAAGAATAATTTTGTTTTTTTTGAAGGTCAATTTTATTTTTGAAAAAGTCTGGAGTGGCCATGGGAGCATGTTGTGCCCCCATTTTTGCCAATAT
Source organism: Protopterus annectens (assembly GCF_019279795.1). NCBI lineage: Eukaryota > Metazoa > Chordata > Ceratodontiformes > Protopteridae > Protopterus > Protopterus annectens. The sequence goes on along the minus strand of NC_056728.1, from coordinate 343,178,918 downwards.
TGTAATACTTATGTGGGAATGGAAATACTTATTTAACTCATCATATCTGGATAAACGGTGTTTTTATTTTCATTATTTGGATGATTTTTGTTTTATTTGGAAAGCAGATTATGAAATTGTGAAGGAATGTTTAGCATATATTAACAACACTACAACTTTTTTTAAGTTTACTTATATTTATAGGGGAAAATTATATTGACTATCTAGATATACATCTAGAGAAAGAATTGACCAACTAAAGGTTTGTTAGTAACCTGTTTCGCAAACCCACATATAACAACAGCCTCTTGCATTATGAAAGTAGCCATCCCCATCATGTAAAGAGGGGATTGGTGAAGGGACAGTATGTCCGCATTTCCCGTATGGTGACAAGAGATGAGGATTTTGAATTTCAAAGTGAAACACTGAAGGATATGTTAGTGGCCAGAGGCTATCCATTGGCCCTTATAACGTCTATGTATAAAGAAATTTCTGGGAAAAGAAAGGGAGGTACCCTCCAACCCTTGATTAAAGCCCAAGGGGGAATGGGCTTAGAGGTAGTTCCGAACTTTACTTTTCAAAAACAGACAAAGAAGGATGACTCTGGTGGTTGGTTTGGGTTATCCTTTGTAACTAGGGTTTCACAAGATTATAGAGAGATTTATAACATACTTAGAAAAAAAATGGAATATTTTTCACAGTCAGACTGACATTCTGGACAAAATAGGATACACCCCACACATTATTTTTAGTAGGGGAGTTACCTTCATAAATTTGATGGAACAGGTAAATGAAGGAACAAATACATAGAATAGAGGTACTAAAAGATCTGGATTTTGCACACAGTGCTGTATGATATGTAACAAAATTGAGTTTAAAGCTAACCACATCAATGTTAGGCCTCAAGGGAAACACAGTTATGTTACCAGAGGAGTGGTTTACGTGGCCTTGTGCACTAAGTGCTTGGGATTTTATACAGGGAAAACCAAAAGAACCCTGAAGGAAAGGATATACGAGCATGTCAGGGACATCAGGATTAAAAATAGGAATAATGCCCTTTACAAACATATTCAACAAATTCCTGAACATGAGTTCAAGTTTCTGGTTTTAGAGAAAGTTCAGCAAGACTCACGTGGTGGTCCGTGGGAAGACTACCTGGAGTTCAGGGAACTATGTTGGCAGATTAAATTGGATGCCACTAAGTTCCTTGGACTCAACGAAGCATTAAGCCTTGTTAGTGTTTTGAGGTTAAGAACCTACCAGTTATAAGACAGGTTAGGTATTTAATTTTACTTTAGCAAGTGTGTTTTTTGAACACTGGAGTGATTAGAAAAAATGTCTTTTGTTATGATAAAACATTATTTTAACAATATTTAAATACACAGATGTATTAATTTTAACTTTTTGGTGGGGGATCACTTATTTGATTTTGCACTGGGGTGAATTTTGACAATATGCTATATCAATGTATTTTGTCGTTATTTTAAGAATGTTGGTGCTTTAAATTTGTTAATTGATTTGAATTGAAGTCATGTGATTTTTATATAAAAGGGCTTGACCCAAAGTGTTTTTTATTCTGAAGAAGTCAGCTGATTGATGCTGACGAAAGTGCTTTATCAACTGGAAATAAACTGGATGTTTGGTGCCTGGATTTTCTTTCCTTGGTTTTGTTTTTTAGGCATATAGAATACTTAGGCTTCATAATGATGATACAGTTGCACGCAAAGCTCTTGAATCTTTGAAAAATTATTTTTTAGAAAGGGGCTATCGAGAAATAGAAATAGATACCTGCATCTCTGAAGCTTGGAAGCAGAGATTAGATAGATGCAGGCCTTATTTTAAATCAACTACAAGCACACATGCAATAGTACTGCAACAGGACTTTACCAGTAATATTTTTAGAGTGCCTCTACAATATTCTAGTGATATAAGTCAATATTGTGACATTATAAAGAATAACTGGAAGACAGTGAACAGTGTACCTGAGTTAAAAGACAAGATAGAAGGTACTCCACATTTTTCTTTCAGAAACAACAAATCCCTCAAGCAACATCTTTGTTATAAGTCCAATATGTTAGAGAAAGGGAACCCATTATCTGACAGGATTGGTACATTTCCTTGCAGAAGTTGTTCAGCCTGTAAATTTATTTTTACCTGTCTGTCATACACACACCCAGTTTTAAGATTCACAATTAATGTTGATTTTTATGCTGACTGCAAAATGTGTAGCCTTGTATATTTTTCTTCCTGTCAACTATGTCATGCATTTTATGTTGGCAAGACAAATAGACTCTTTAAGGATAGGATCCTTGAACATCAGAGAGACATAAAGAAAAAAAAAAGATAGTAATGCCTTAGCAGCACATATTATGAGCCATGGTACTGCACAATCATTTAGGTTATTTTTATTGCAAGTTTTAGACACTAATTTAAGAGGAGGTAATTTTAAAAACCACACTGAAACTATAGAACAGAAGTGGATGTTATTGCTAAATGCAGAAAAAACACCTGGTCTAAATGTTTTTTTTTTCACTGAAACCCTTCCTGAAAGGACGTAGACTTAGACATAAATAATATGTTTTATTTTTCATATATACTTTTATAAGTGCAATATGTTTGTACACATTTTATAGCTGCTTTTATTCATGATATATGAATGTGTTTTCTGCAGTATGTCTTCTTTTAAAAAATGTGTAACTTTTTGATGACATCATAATTAAGGGCCTTTTATTGGTCACCATTATGCCTTGTGCCTGTAATTACACCCTGCTTGGCTAGGTCCGACCACAGAGCAATGGTCTTCAGTGTTAGAAACCAGGCCAAAACATTGTCAAATCCTATCATCTTAAAACCTGAATATCTGCACTGAGTCTTTAATCCTGATCTGTAACAAATGTAGTGCCACATGCAGGAAAAATAAAAAAAAACATTGTTGAAACCCTACCATAAACAAGCTACATGACAGAGCAGAGAGAGCGGGGATGGGGTGGGGGGTGGAGACAGAGACTCACCTGCATTACTTGCAAACTCTAGACCTCAAAGTTCAACATGAAATTCAAAAAGTTAAACAAAGAACTTAGAAATGAAGTATTCCAAGTCCAAGTGAGAATTTAAAAATTGCCTTATCTGTCAAAGACAATTGCAAGTTTGTCTTATTCTACATCAGGAAACTGAGAACCAATGTCCAGCACTGCTCAGAGTTAATACATAATGGTTCTACCATATCTATCTATGTAGGAATAGCCGGTCTATTAGCAGACACATTTTGTTTAAACTCCACCCCCCCATCTTTCTTTCTTACACTTGATCCCTTTTCAGCTTCCCTTCCAAATATCACTTCCAAACAAGTCCTAAAGATTTCTTGGAGGTGAAAAATTCCAGCTCAGTGGGGCCTGTCAACATGCTGTGGTACTTTCTTGCTGGAATGAAGCATGTCTTCGTGACCCACTCCACAATCTGTTCAACTATCATCAAGCTTTGTTTCAGAAGCTTGGAGAACTGCAGTGGTCATGCCCTGACACAATGGAGGCCCCACAACTGTGCCTGATAACTATAAACCTGTAAGTCTGACATGTCTTACCTGTAAGACAAGGGAATTGATCATTGTGGATCTTATAACATGAATATTGGCAACCTAAAATCTCTTGATCCAAATCAGTTTGGGTTTACGAAGGTTATATCTTGTATTTTTAACTTGGTTGACATCTTTGAAAAAAGTCCCTGATGCCCTGGATGAGGGCGATTCAATACACACATTCTTACCTTGACATAGCCAAAGCTTTTGAAACTCTTCCTTACTCAGCATCATAGGCAAACTTATCAAAGTAAATGCAAACCCTTATGTCACCTGATTGATAGTGAACAGACTTAAGGATATAACCCAGCAAATCAAGATTAGAGGCACACTTTCATCAAACTGTCTCGGTACTTGTGGTGTACACCAGGGCTTGGTACTGGGACCTCTCCTATTTGGTATTTATTTTTCTGGCATCTTTGTTGATGTCAAAGGCCTTTGGTTGACTAAGTTTTGGAGCCATCACCTACTCCCCTGGGGGACACCCATATACTATAAGAAAGTCACACAATCAAATGGTGCCATAACCATGGTCTGAAGCTGAATGCCAAAAAGTATAGTAATGTACCCTTTGACTTATTAGGAGCACCCTTTTTCCTACCACACTAATGGTCCCCCCCCTCAAAACAGACAGAGGGGCCAGATACCTGAAGACATTTGTTGACAATTAGCTCTCCTTTGACCACCATCTAACCACATTTATTATGAAATCCTTACATTTGGTCCAGCTGATCACTAAGAGTAGTACCTGTTCAAACATATGAACTAACTTTAAAAGCACTCAGCACGTCCTCATAAAGAAAATCAAAGGACTGAATTCCAGTACCCAGGCATAACTCCATAACACCCATGCTAATAGGCCAGCTATTCCTGCATAGACAGATATGGTAGAACCATTATGTATTAACTCTGAGCAGTGCTGGACATTGGTTCTAAGAAGAGCTTTAGCTTTCTTCTCTGTCTCATACGGAATACAAATGGTTACCTCTGTCTGGCCTACAAGGCATCAAATGATCCTGTTCTGAATAGTTCTCTTCATATTTTCAAAACAGGCAACACTATTAACACTCATATTAAAGACCATAACCTTCACTGTAATAACCTTCACTGTAATATAAATTGAACCTGCTGGCAAAATAGATATCACTCCTGTGGAACAGACTACTCCTTCATATTTAACAAAGCAATCCCTTACATTCTTCAAACGCATTAAAAAACACAACAGAGCCAACAGCTGTGAGTGACATCTCTTTTTACTAGTGCTTAAAAAAAAGAGATTTCACTTATGACTGTTGGGTCTGTTGTGTTTTTTCATGTGGATAATTTTGTTTGGGATTCTTCAAATGCAACCTAGATGAATTTCCTGAGTAACCATGTATATGCCCCTTATCTTGCCCCAAAAAGCCTCATGGAAAGTGGTAGTAAATATTGGGAATTGCAGTGGCTAAGCCACACATAATTTACCCTATCAATTGCCTAGTACCATTCTATTATCTTAAATAAATATAGACATAACAACTGGTGGTTTTAATTATAACTTGTGAAACAAAGCTGGTGAGACATTGCAAGATGTTAAGAAATGCAATACATTAATGAAAGTTTGTCATCTCCAAATAGGAAGCAAAATGAAGTATGTATAAGGACGAATATATTTAAAACAGAGACACTTTATTTTCTTTTTATTTTGGAAGATATGAAAGTGTTTGAAGGTGGAGGAGAAATAATTGGATATGTTGATCATCTGATTATATGGTCTACTTTGTGAAAAATGTAGGTTTGATAAAAAAATGAAAAACATAAACAGTAAACTGGCACTATAGTAATATAGTAGAAATGAATAGAAAAGCAAGACAATTATGGAATTATTTTATAAATATGAGACCTTTTTATGATACATGGAGGAAACAGCATTGAGAAAAATACAGAAATGCATATAGTGAAGTAGTACAAGAATGGATTAAGAAAGGAAACAAAAGAAGGAAAGTTACAGAATGTTGTGAGAGTTTGGCTGGTTTATGAAACAAAAATAGTTTAGATTGCCTAAAGAAAAAGAAGACATTTTATGAACTTAAAGACAAAGCAGGAAATTTGTTAAATAGTCAAACATATTTAAAGAAGGAGGATTGAACTTTTTGATATAGTAAAACAATTTCTCTGTCTTAAATGGATTAATGAGCCGATTAACCTCCCAGGAAAGAACTAAACACATTACACAGATGGTACACACTGCCCAGGAGGGTATTCCAGAGTGATTAGTAGTCCTACCCTTGTTATCAACAGAGAAGCTATAAATGATTGCAGTTAACTAACAACTCAGACATTCTAAAATGGTTTTCAAAATGAATTCTATACATTGTAACATCAACTGAGATTTCTCCATATGATTGTATAGTTTCTACTGCAATAGCACATGTAAAACAATAACTTAGTTGAAAAAAAAACTCACCACTTGAACCACCACAATGACAAAGTTGTGAGATTTAAATTGTAAATAAACACATTCTGCTCACAAGAGTAGGCCAGATGTCTCTACTAGAAGTAGGAACCATGGGTGCTCTACCTCAACAAAAATGGATAAGTTGGGAAAATTAAACCAAGAAACCTCCTCAGTGTCAAATATTTATAGTTATTCCAAGGCCATTGAGTCTTATAACCATTTATGCATTGACAGTTCTCTTCCTCAAGCCATTTTAAGCCTAGCCAAATTTCCCTCGAAGGTGAGAAGCAAACCCTATAATTGTGTCTGTGAGGTAAACACCTTAAACATTACACCACCAAATCTCTTCTTGCTGGGGGGGGCCATGCCAGTCAATCCCAAAGTAAATTTGTGAATACCATTCTGGTCAATCTAGGTTATGTGTAAAGGAAGATGGTGAGTCCCACATCTTAATATGCAGGTAAAGTTTATTCCAGAGGTTTGGGAGGCACTTGGTTATAAACCTGCCCCTCCACAATAGTTTATTTATTTGCTTGTGAAGATTTAGGTCCCTGGATTTAGTGTTGGTGGAGCCATTGGACTTGTATAGAAACAAGAGACCCAGGACCATTGGGTGTCTAATGGCAGAGTAACAATGCAGATATTTTCTCAAATTTCTATATCACACTGAACAACAGAATAGTGATTCCACCCTCTCTTAGTAGCCCAGGAACTTTAGGTGTGTGATCTTTTTGGTTAGGAACTTTTGGTGAGTACAGCACTATAGTACCATGTAAGGTGCACTGATGACTGATGATGCTCTCCAGACACCTGTATTGATTGCATATGCCACATCAGATAGCAATGGAGGCTGTCACAAAATAACTGAATTGAATGTATGTGTCAACACAGGAGTTATGGGTATTATATGAACGATTGGATTTAGTCAGAATGCCAGAAATGAGCTACACATGTTACTGTCTACAATATGACTGATTTTCTTTGACAAGGAAATTGTTTCTGTCATGTAGGACACACACTCTCCCAGAAGTGAACACCAATATATCTGTGTAGATGTGTTATAAATGCCAGCACTCAATGCATGTGCCAAAGGTGCACTCACATCATGACATGCTCCAAATAAACATTTCAATGCCATGCAACCACAACCTGTGATAATATATCATTGTCTAACATAAGCATGGATAACAGTAACTAGATATGAGGGTGTCTATGGAATGGCAGTACACTCATATAATGTTGCTGCTGTCAGGAATTGAACAGCAAGCTATGCAACTTTACTGAATAAAGACATTTGGATGAACTACAAGCACCACCTTGGAAGTCTTATAACTAGTATGACAACCCACCTATACTAAATTACTGCATCATCTATGCATGTTGTAAACAATTTCTGAGAAGAAAGGGATCACGGAGGTCTGTCACATTGTTAATGGACACATTATAACTGCGATAAATGTCAGTCATGGATTACCATATAAGGCCCAACAATGCTAACAGGCAGTGATACTAGATGTTGAACACATGAGCATTTGACAGCAGATAATACATGTATATTTTCAAGGGTGAATTCACCACAGTAGAAATGTCACTACAAGTATGACATATGTGCTTATGTGAAGGCATAGCATCACATTCTTTCTGCAAGGGATATATGAGCCTGTGATTGCTGTAGTATGTCAGCAACAAACATCATGTTGTTTCATTCCCATGCCAAAGGATAACACTTCCTACATACATGATGTAAGAAACATGGAAGCAAATGTCATCATTTTTCTGAATAAAAACATTGGTATGTGACAAATTGTAATTGCTTTTAGTAAGACGGATCAACATTTATCTGTAGACAAAGCCAATGTGGACAACAACAGTGTTAGTATACATCACAAGATCACTGGCACAATGTACTCTGAGCAGTAATAAATGGATTTCAAATAACTATCCAAGATCACAAGCTAAGCATTATTACCAGAACTACAAGCACTGCATGACCACGTTGAGGTACAACTTTGGCAGTGCACACTTAAATGGATGACATCACCACTGTTTATTAAATGAATGCTTATGCTGTAAAGTGTACAGAGTGTACAATAGCACTGTACAGCTACACATCATATATGTCTTTGCAGAGTAGTATATACAGTATGAGGGTGAAGAACACACCCACAGTTGGACTCCAGCATCCTACATATGTAGTTTTAAAATATACAAAGCACACTGTCAAAGTCACGCAGCACAAGAGAATGTGCACTCCAAATGCAACATACTGCATGCATTTTAGCAGTATGTAATCATTGTGTGGACAAGACGTTAGTTTCCCTGGTAATACTAGGATTTGCTAGTGTCACAGAGAGCCACTGTAATTCTATCCCATGATAAGAAGGATACATAAAGGTGGTCATGAGGTGGCAAATATTATATGATAGTAATAACTTTCACACTATTGAAGCAATGATGGAATCAAACCACCTACCTATCCACTTGCACCATCTATACAGTACATTATCATTAGCCAGTGCCACAGGAGAATAATGAATACAGTTGAGACTGTAGAAATGTAGTTCCATGGAGATTTATGGGCAGCCATGGTGGTGTAACAGTTAGTGTTGTTGCCTCACAGCAAGAGGTTCTCTGGTTTGATCTTTGGCCTGGGTGCCTTTTGTGCAGAGTCTGCATGTCCTCCCTGTGGTCACGTGGGTTTCCTCCGGGTGCTCTGGTTTCATCCCAAAGACATGCTGTAGGTGGATTGGACAATCCAAATTGGCCCTAGGCATTAGTGTGTTCCTTCTGTGGAAGGTTGGGCACTGGGTTGGCAACTCAACACTGTAAAACTTCACTGCCAATCATGAGCAGACAGGCGATCTGCTGTGGCAACCCCTAACCAGGAAAAGCCAGAAGAAGTTCCACAGAGATTTATCTGGTAAAATTAGTTTTACAGACAACCAGGGCTTGTAAAATTGCCACTACATATGTGTGTAAAACAATCATCAGTGCATTGGTAGTCTCACTTGCAGAAGCTAAGCACTGCTGTAGCTGAACATCCTCCCTAGCTATTTATAGACTTTACGGAGAATAGTATCAGATATGCAAGCACCACAGGACATGACTGACATTCAAATAGCTTCAGTTCACTTGCAAAACAATGACCTCATCAGTGTGTTGAACCAGGGGTGTATGCAGAAAATATAATGCTGTAATTGTGGGTTCTTACTGCTGCCACACAAAAAAAATGACATCTGAAGAATGTAAACATTCTCCCCCATCTCCACTTAACAAATATTTGCATCTCTTCTGCTAAAAACATTAATTAGCTATTTTTCAGCCCATGACACTGGTATTTTAGGCATTAATGTACAAATTTGTGGACATAGAATTGCCTAAAATAGCAAAGTTTCCTTTACATAATGCATAGAAAATTGTAATTACTGCATTGCAAACATTATGTGGAGCTACACATTTGTGTAGCAGTGAAATTGTGGATGTGAAAGATGGCCTTAGGGGGTGGTGTATTCATCTTTGAGTTTAAAAATGTATCCCAAGTATAGGTTGAATGAGCACATGCTTACCTAACTGTAAACAACCGCACACACACACACACACACACACACACACACACACACACACACACACACACACACACACACACACACACACACACACACACACACACACACACACACACACACACACACACACACACACACACACACACACACACACACACACACACACACACACACACACACACACACACACACACACACACACACACACACACACACACACACACACACACACACACACACACACACACACACACACACACACACACACACACACACACACACACAACTAGGTATAAATCCCTGCGTCACAAGATGGGTTGCCAAATGGCTCACTGACAGAAACCACACTGTAAAAGTTGTAGACTCCAAATTTGACCTCAAAGCAGTGACAAGTGGAGTACCACAGGGTTCCGTCCTGGGACCTCTCCTGTTTGGTATCTACTTCTCTGAAGTACAGGCTAACACAGAAGGCCTCTGGCTAATGAAGTTCGCAGATGACTGCAAACTAAGAGCCATAGTCAAGTCTCCAAATGATGTGGACATCCTACAGAAGGGCCTTGCTGAGACAGATGCCTGGTGTCAGAGCCATGGCCTCAAGCTCAATGCCAAAAAGTGCAGTGTCATCCCCTTTGGTAAAAACTCTGTACGCATGAACTACCACATAGGCAGCAATCTACTTAACACTGAATGTGTGATAAGAGACCTTGGGACCCAGGTGGACAGTAGTCTCTCCTTTGATAGTCACATTGCCACAGTAGTCAGAAAGTCCTTCTACATGGCACACCTCATCATAAAAGGGTTCTCATCCAGGAAAAAAGAGGTCATTGTTCCCCTCTACTCGACACTCATTAGACCCATTATAGAATAAAACGCCCCTTTTGGAATGTACCTCACAAGACATCTGCAGCAGCTGGAAATGCCACAGAAGTACCTCACAAAGAGGATTACTGGCCTCAAACAAATGCCCTACACTGACCGTCTCAAAAAACTCCAGCTTTATTCCATAGCATATTGGATACTCTGAGGTGATCTCTGTCTAACATATAAAGCTATGTCAAACCCAGAACTGTTGGACATGCTACACCTACAGAAATCCCAATCCCTCCGAGCTGCATGCTTTAGGGACCTAAACCTTGTCACCACAATAAACAGGACATGCTGGAGGGACAGATTCCTGTCCCAGAGACTTCCCATACTCTGGAACAAGCTACCCATCTATGTTAAGCAAAGTTCTTCATTAGCACTCTTCAAGAATAATCTTGATGAGTGGATGGGAAATAGGAAATACACCCCAGGGATCACTTCTGTGTCTCTGCTCGATAGTGGCACAGGAAAATAACTTTCTTGGGTGGCATAAGCCAGGGAACCTTGTTGGCTAGGCTTACGTAGGCCCTTGAGCCAATAGCCTAGTACCTACCTATGAACCTATGAACCTATGAACACACACTTCTACCATGTTGGGTAGTGAATCTCCTACCTATCTTGTTGCAGTCTAGAGACCACTGCATTAGTTGCAAGCCCCACAGGAGACGTTTGACTCACATGGGAGAGATTGCACTTTTGTCAGGATGACCTCACCAGTGTGTTTCATGCAGGATGTTTCCATAAAATTGTTAAAGGAAGGTGTGTATGCATTCAAATACATCTTGTGCAGGGAAAATAGAGACAGCAACATGCGTACATACACACACATGCACATGTTTCCCATGACAGTTATTGAACATCCTACCTATCTAGGTTACAAAGCATAGAGATCAATCTACTAGTCACAAGTGCCACATGAGAAGTCTGATTCTGAGAGAAGAGATTGCATTTTTGTCAGTATGACCTCATTGATGTGTTTCAAAGAGGATGTTACTGTAAACCTAGGGATAACAAAGCTGTGAGATCAGATAAATGTATTATTCTCAGTAGAAAAAGATACACCAGTCAGTGATACACACAGTCTCATACACACAAATCTTCCATGGTGGTTATTGAACCTCCTACCTATGCAACTTACACAATCTAAAGAGCACTGTAGTGCTCACAAGGACCACAGGAGAAGTTTGATTCTTAGGAGACAGACTACTCTTTTGTCAAAATGACCTCATCAGTGTGTTTCAGAGAGGAAGTTACTGAAAAATAGGGATAAGGACATGGAGAGAACAGGTAAAGGTATTAATCTCAGTGAAAATGGATACAACATCAAGGGATGCACATAGGCTCTCTCTCACACACACACATGCACACACATCTTCCATGCGGGTATTGAACCTCTTACCTATCTAGCTGACATAGTCTAGTGAGTAATGAACTAGTCACAAACACCACAGTGGAAGATGTGCAATACTTATTTGAAATTGGATATTGGAATATTTATAAAAATCAGGACTTGAAAGAGATAGTACTGTGTATCCCAGCACATGCAACAAATATATATATGTGTGCACAGGACAATGTAACATCACTATGACTGTCACTTATAATGACATACCTTGATAATACAATGTAGATACTGTCCTTACTGTACATTGTGATACTGTAAGGGACATTGACATGTTCTATGTAATGGGATAACATGCACATTGTGTGTTGCACAACACTAGATGATCAATCACAAATTCCTGTAACATCATGTCATGATGATTATACATTCATGTTGTCTCATACTTGCACAATGTACATTGGCAAGGCAAACATGGAAGTTATACATAGGACAGTGTACTGCAGAATGACAGTGATGGATATGGTGATAATAGGTTAGCCAAGCTGCTAACACAGTGCAACTGAAAACACCATAGAACAGACACATTACTCCACAAAATTTCATTAGGTAGTAACTTAACACTTAACATCATTCAAAACTCATGATCATCTTTGGGCAACAGTAATGCAGACAAACAAACTTTGTGCAACAGAAAACTATGATTCTTTGATCTCTGTTTTATTTTTGCACTGTTTAAATGCAGCACCATTAAGCTTATTTGTTCTGTTCCTGGCAAAGTGTTAGTGCATACGTAATCATATCTTGAAGTGTTGAAATTTTAATAGTAGTTTACAGTATACCATGTTGCTCCGTGCCGATTTCTGTGCAAAGACCTTTACGAGACAGAACTGACAATAGATGATATGCAGATTAGTGTAGAAGCAGGATAATGTGATGCTAAATAATGAGGTTTAGCCAATATATACAGAAACAGCAGTCAGACAAAAAACCATGAAACGTTGTATTCTATAAACATCTGAACATTTTTAGCATGCCAAAAATTAATTTACACCTGAGTATTATTTTAGCACAATATGTAGAAATTCATATTTGTGAAAGTTAAGAGTGGACAACAGTTTTCAACAAACATGAATGCATGTAATCATCTTTATTACCCTGTTGAGCACTGTAATCTGTACGTCCAATGCTTCGTCGTGTTTAAATTTACAGTAAACTGAGTAAGCATAACTTAGCACAGCAGTGGAAAGTGAGACTGAGTAATGCAGAAGAAAGCAATCAGATCCAGATGTATTGCTATAAGCTTTCTACTCCCATTTAGCATTAATTGCATTTGTTGCCCAGTGCCAAACATTGTTCAAATGCAGGGGTGGAAGAATAATGACACAGAAGGGAGAAGATACATTGTTAGAGTAACATGGAGGCAGGGGCAAAATAAATAATGAATGAAGAAAGATAATGGTGTCTCACAACAATATGTTGCCAACAGCTACACCTTAATTACTGAACCGAAAACAATCATTAACACTTAGCTAATGACTGCAATAGAACCCATGACATTATTAAAAAATCTTTCTATACGTTCAAATATTAGCTTACCATGCCACAAAGGAATTATAGCTTCCTAGCATTAAAATAATACTGTTGAAGCATACTGTAAACTTGTGGAAGAAGAAGGGGTGAACAGAGAGAATTACAGACAGATGCAGAGAGAAACAGCACAAATATGTTTTGTAGGAGATGTAGGAACATCTCTGTGGTGTTTTAGTCTAATTAACTCATTATTAATTTATCCTGCTTTGTACAATAAACTGATTATATGTATAAATAAGAGGTGGGAGAGTGTAATAAACATGAATACCTAACCAGGATAAGGATGGCTTACTAATTCTCCTTTTTAGAAAATGCATTGTTTTTGAAAATGTCTTGCAGCACTATTCCAATGTTATGTTAAAAAATGTGTCATATGTAGAGAAATACAGACATTTGCAATTAAATATATGATAGGAATATGAACTGTCATGAAGTATTAAAGTGACATACCATTGTAATTGAACCCATGACACTATGCCAAAACACTAGTCTACAAACATTAATTAATTATCTCAACATGCCACATGGGAACACCTTATTTGATACATCCAGCAGCCTAATAAATGTTACATTAACTATTCCACATTACTGCCTTTGGCATGTCGTTACCCTGTATTTCCATAATGCAGTGGATGCAAGCACATTTGTATATCAGTAACCAGACCATTGTAGATAGATTCAATTGAAATTGTCAGCTTTTGCAGTAAGAACTTAAATAGAGTTCACTGTGACTGAGCATTCCTATGCCACGCCAAACTCCACTCAAATGCTGAGGACATAAAGTGAAGGCCTTTTCCTAAGCAGTTTCTAGCTGTGTGTTATGTGTGAATCTATTTTCATGTCTAGCATGACAACAGTGAGAATCTAGTCCTCACCCATAGAACTGTCATTACTGTCTCCAGCAGCAACTCCCTGGGTCAGTGTGGATGTGGCATCATCTTTGCAATCTGATTCAGGACCTTTTCAACCCTGCCATTATGTGCAATGAGGCTCCTCTCCATGATATCCTGCACCGACCCTGTCAGCATGTGCCGGGTGATAAAATTGCCACCTCCCCTAGTACTGCACCTTGAAGGGTAGCAGTGCACCAACAGCTGAGGCATAGTTACCTGACACACTTGGATCAGGTAGGGCAGGAGCTGTGGAGGCAATACTGACAGGTCGTGATCGCCAAAGTGCTGGAAGCCTGTGCTGCCATCTGTGGAGGTATGGCAGGCAGAGCCGCAGTGGTCAGTGTACCTCTCTGTGCTGTTGATAATTCATTTTCATCAGCAAGATATGCATACTGCAGATTGTTAATAAATTACAAGCTCCTACAAAAAATAGACAAAGGTGGGTGAGATAAAAAAATAAAACATAATTAGATACATGTCATGTAACAGTATTACATAATTTAAACAAATGTTTGTATTGCAATAAATAAATACCACTGCTCTGATATAAGAAACGACTGTCTTTATTTCAGTACAGCAAATTTGAATTATGCATTCTAACCTAATAATTACAATTACCATAATGTAATTCTTCCTGAGAGACTGCAGTTAAGCTCTTATAACTAATTATCAGTTTAAAAAATAAATAAATGTTGCTTCTGGGAAGTGAACGCACACACAGTAAAGCTAGTATTCAACTTGCCTAATATAAGCAACAACAGTTATTGGGGAAAGCATGCATGCTAGGGCTTTAATTTTACTTGCTCCGTACTTACTTTGTGCCATGCTGAAGTGAGTTAATCTCTCCTGGTGCATCTCATGGTTTGTAGTAATCTCCTCTGCAGCTGCAGAGAACAAAAAAAAAGAAGACAAACTTATATGAAAGCATAATAACTGCATTGGCTGGCTAGATAATTACTGCTATATCATATACAGGTTATGGGGTCATTATACTTCTACAACTAGGGGAGTTTTCCAGTCCTACATTCAGCCTTCCATTGGCTTAGGAGGTCCTGGTTGTGCCTCCTAAGGTCACTATATTGGTGATGACATTGTCCCCATTGTGTGGAATGCCACTTGCAGTGGAGACAGCTTTGGCTAAGATATTCCAAGCCTCAATCTTAAACTGATACCCAGTGAAATCCCCATGCAGCAGCCTACGGATGTTGCACTTCATGAGGAGTGCCACAGATATCTTGGACTCCTCATCATCACCACCTTTGTACAATAAATTCATCACCATGCTCTTCATCACCAGCCATGTCTGCAAATGTCAAGCTTACAAAGTATGTGTGAATTGGCACCGAATTCAGATCACACGTGTTACTGGTATTGCACAAATGTGCACTGCTTTGCCAACTGTATTTGCATGATTGTAAACAGATGAACCCCTAAGCAGACACATTGGCACTACATACAGCAGATAGCAATAAAGGTGAGAAAATGACATTGAACGGTGCCATGTGTGATGCTCCCCCCTTTATCACAGAGTCCACTGTTCAACAATGGAATGCTGACTGGCATGGCTTTTGAGAGATGCACTTTGGAAAGTGAAAGATGGCTGAATTTTGGCATATTATCAGTTTGGGGCTTAATCAATGTTAAAATAGTACTGTAACAGCTGGGGATCGAACCCATTCGATAAAGGAGGCAAAAATTGCAACCGAATGTATAACATATAACTGACATTTTCACAGGAAGGCTAATGTTACACAATGGAAATTTTACATTTACTGATATCTGATTGAATGGAGATAGATTTCAGAGAGGCCTATATGTGTGTGTGGTTGTAATCCTGTCTTTGAATGCATTCCTATGTAAAAGGCATTCTTACTCCAAGTAATTATGGTTCACATGGATGCAGATGAATGTCATAATCAATACAGGTCAGTTTATGTTACATGCTTACTTCAGAAGACATAAGAGTGTTAAACACATAGTTGGGATATGTGATGAGTCATTATGATTACACCAAAAGCAGTGCGCATCTTTCATATGCAATTGATTTTCATATGAAATATAATCATTGTCATGTCTAGGAAAGTGGACATACATTAGGTTGAGTATATATGTGAAACATTAGTCATATATACTAAAAAGCACATTCTTCATTATGGAAGGCTTACTGATAAATTGCTTGCAAGGAATAGGTTTAACATTATCAATTGCCTTTACTGTTAAAGTCCTACTCAAAATTTTCTGAGAAATGTGCTCCTTAAATAGCATCTTGTAGTTGGATTCAAACCCTTAACAGCTTGGATTAGTTATTAAAAGTCATTGCTTTTACACTTTGTGCCATTGAGATAACATTATAGTACTTATAATTTCTTCTCTCAATCCTGTCCAGAGTGCTGGTGAAGAGCACTGTTGCCAGGCGGGGTTGACCTACCTAAGGCAACCTAAACTAAATGTTTCACTTTTTTTACTTAGGGAATGAACCATGTTTGCACACTGCAAAGTGGAGCTCAAGTGTACCTTAAAATGGGAAAAAATGCAAAAGTAAATATGGTGAATAATGCCAAAGTGTTCTATAAACAGGATTCAAACAATGCTTCACGTGCATTATTTCTCCTGATTCACTTTAGTTACACCTTGTAACACAGAATTTGACATCTGTCATGTGCATTTGCTGAGGTAAATGCTCTCCCTATTGCAGGAGGCTGGGCAATGTTGCAAGATGTGTTTGACCTTCCTAAGGCAGACTAAACTAATTTTTTCACTTTTTCCTTAACTAGTGCACCCTGTTTGTGCACTGCCAAACAAAGAGCAAATACATCTTAAAATGAAGTTAAATAAAAAAAAATATTGTGATAAAGTGCAATGTTATCTTTACACAAGATTCAAACTGTGCTTCATTTGCCTTATTTCTCTCAATTCACTTCAGTTACATCTTGTAGCATCGAATTGGACATCTGTCAGGTGCATTTGCTGAAGTAAGTACTATCCCTGTTGTGGGGGTGGGGGGGCTAGGCAATGTTGCCAAGTGTGTTTAAGCTACCAAAAACAGCCTAAATTAAAATTTTTCACTTTTTTTCCATAGGTAACGAACCATGTTTGTGTGATGCCAACTGGAGAGCAAATGTACCTTAAAATTGATTATACTTTTAAAGTACATATTGCGAATTATGGCAAGGTGTTCTGTCAACAGGACTTGAACAATGCTTTGTGTACTTTATTTCTATCAATTCACCTCAGATACACCATGCACCACAGAGAAAGTTATCTGACAAGTGTATTTTCTTGAATGATTATTATTCAGAGTGCTGCCAAATGGGCAAAGACACCAGGCATTTTTGAGCTACCCACGGCAGCCTAAACTAAATGTTTCACTTTTTGCCTTATGTAGTGACCCATGTTTGCAGGGAAATTACAGATATTCAGTGAGATGCAATCCATGAATGTATGTACCAATGACTGGAGCAAGAAGTGCATTCAGGTGAACAAGTCTTCCTTCTCACATCCCCTTGCAATATTAGACATGTACTTTGTGGACTTTATTATCAGATGTGTAGTTATTGACATATTATATTACAGTGGACAGACTAAAGATCATATTTTGTTAGGGGTCTATATTAGATAATCAAAATCTACTTACCTCAAACGTATTCATCATCACTGGAACAGCGAAAGACACTTCAGAGAACATTGAAAAATTTACTAGGGTAAGGAAGCAATTGGCCAACACTACAACTTTGCCCTTTTCCCCACTGTAGCGTGATCTCCGAGTTGGTATATATAGGTAGGGGTGTGTGTGGGGTACATGCCCCTTGTTGGTGGGTGTGGGGGTGAAGCCCCCCCACTTCGTTGGGTTTGATTTAGTAAGTGATTACTTACTGTAGTAAAATGTTCGATGTTCGCTGAAGTGTGTTTCACTGTTACGGTGTAGATGAATATATGTTCAAGGTAAGTATATTTCGATTATCTAATATAGACCCGTTGTTAGCAACAGTGATAACAGATGATTTTTAAACAACAGCACAATGGTATCACAAAATGTGATGAAATATTTATTCAGACAATCCTCTACAAAAGTTTCAAATCAGTGGATTCACATCATGCATCAGATATACTTGATTTATAAGCTCACTACACTTACACCTTGTGCCACAAAGAAAGTGTACTGTCAAGTGTATTTTCATCCCTGAGTACTATCCAGAGTTCTGATGGCCACTCAATGCCAACTGTCTGGTTTGCGTTACCTATGCTAACCTAAACTAAATTTTCCACCTTTTTTTCTTTGCTGCCAAGTGGTGTGCAAATGATACAAGAAAAAACATAAAGCTTTGTAGGTAATGAAATTTACATGTACATGTTGGACCAAATGTATTATATTGCAACAGGAGATGCATGGATTTGAACCCTCAAACAAAGATATTGAAAGCAATCATTTCACTGAACTTCCCAGAATTGCCAAAGGCAAAGACATATATTAGCAAGGTGAGAAAGAGATTAGATGTAATGATAATATGACATTGTATCAAGTCACATTGAAAGTGCAACTGAAACAAGTCATGGAATTTGTCCTTTCACATTTGACTGTGACTGCATGATTGTGATATTGCAAACAGAATAGGCATGTACTCACATGATGTTAAACAAAGGTTCATACTAGGTTCATAGGTTGGTACTAGGCTATCGGCCCTAGGGCCTATACAAGCCTAGCCATAACAATTCCCTGGCGATTTCTTCTCACACTATTTACTTCCCTGGACCCCTGTCTAGCAGGACAACTGACGTGATCCCCGGGGTGAATTTCCTTTCTCCCATTCAATCATCAAGGTTCCTTTTGAAGAGGGCCAAAGAGGCGCTCTGCTTGACATGTATGGGCAATCTATTCCAGAGTCTGGGGAGTCTCTGGGTCAGGAACCTATCCCTCCAGCATGTTTTGTTTATTGTGATGACAAGGTTTAGATGCCTGGAGCATGTGACTCTGAGGGATTGGGATTTCTTTAAGTGTAGCATGCCCAATAGCTCTGGGTTTGACATGGCCTTGTATGTTAAGCAGAGATCGCCTCGGAGTAGACGATATGCTACAGAATATACCTGGAGTTTTTTTAAGGAGGTCAGCACAGGGCATCTGCTTTAGGCCTGTGATTCTTTTAGTGGGGTATTTCTGCGGCCTTTCCAGTTGTTGCAGATGTCTTGAGAGGTACATACCAAATGGGGCATTGTATTCTATAATGGGTCTAATGAGGGATGAGTACAGTGGGACAATGACCTCCTTTTTTCTGGATGAAAAGCCCTTAGTGATGAGGTGTGCCACATAGAAGGATTTCCTGACTGTTGTGGTGATGTAGTTATTGAAGGTGAGACCACTGTCCACCTGTGTCCCTAAGTCCCTTATCACACTTAGAGTGTTTAGTGTACTGCCACCTATGTGATAATTCATGGGTACATGTTTTTCCTAAAGGGGATAACTATACATTTCTTGGCATTGAGCTTGAGCCCATGGCTCTGACACCAAGCATCTGTTTCTGTAAGCCCCTTTTGTAGAGTATCCACATCATTTGGGGATTCAATAATGGCTCCAGTTTGCAGTCATCTGCGAACTTTGTTAGCCAGAGTCCCTTAGTCTTGGCCTGTACTTCAGAGAAGTAGATGCCAAAGAAGAGAGGTCCCAGGACTGAACCCTGAGGTACTCCACTTGTCACTTGTCTGGAGCTGGATTTGGAGTCAGCTACTTTTACAGTGTGGGTTCTGTCAGTAAGGACCAAACATGAATGACATTCTATTGGGTTGAACATCGTGGGACGTTTTTTTTATACCATTACTTGGGACTAAAATATACTGTTTCGAACTATATCTTTTTGTCTTACAGCAATTTGATATTCAACACTTATGTTATTTTGAATACTGTTCCTTACACATTTGGGGTTATATGGACCAAATCTGTATGTTTTTTTCTCTGCTAATTGGGGAAATATATAGTATTTTCGAACAATTAAGATACTGGGTCCTAATGTGTTCTGCTAGATATTAGAATTAGACTATCTAGCATACCTTGTGCATGCAAGGAATATTCTTATGCAGGAACCTTGTTTGAGGGACATATTACTTGTACCTATATATACAAACTTTTGTGGTGTCCACTAGGTATATTGGGCCACTTGTCCTACACGCTGTGGTTCGCGACTGAAATATAACAAATAGTAAGTCTATCGATTTGTTGTCATCATTAATACTGGTCGATGATTATTTTGGAACAGTATAACAGCATAGATTTTAAGAACTTGATATGATGTATACAAATGACACTTTTTAGTGTTGAACAAGTGTAGGATGGTTTGTTTAATAGGGCCTAAATATCTTTTTTGGACACTATATTTTTCTCAGGTATAGTAATTTGGTATTTAATACTTATGTATTTTAGAACAGTGGTCCTTATATACTGGTGTTAGCGGACCAAACCTGTAAGTGTGTTTTTTCTTCTGCCAGTAGAAAAATAATGTTTTCAAAAGTTACAGCTTAAACGTAAACCCTTATGTCACTAGATGGGTTGCAAACTGGCTAAAGGACAGAACCCATAAAGTTAAAATCGCTGGAGCAATGTCAGACTCAAAGCCAGTCACAAGTGGTGTCCCACAGGGATCTGTCCTGGAACCCCTCTTGTTCGGCATTTATTTCTCAGATGTTAAAGCAAACATGGGAGGGCTGTGGCTGACAAAGTTCACAGATGACTGCAAACTAGGCGCCATAGTCGATACACCAGCGGACACATACATCCTACAAAAAGGCCTCACAGAAACGGACAACTGGTGCCGGAGTCACGGCCTTAAACTAAATGCCAAAAAATGTATAGTCATCCCCTTTGGGAAAAACAAAGCACCCACAAATTATCACATAGACAGCAACCCACTGAGTACGGAAAAAGTAATTAGAGACCTAGGGACCCAAGTCGACAGCGACCTCTCATTTGACACCCACGTTGCCAAAGTGGTTAGAAAAACATTCTACCTTGCACACCTCATCATGAAGGGATTCACATCCAGATCCAAGGATGTCATTGTACCCCTATACTCCTCTCTCATCAGACCCATGATTGAGTACAATGCCCCATTTGGTATGTACCTCACCCGGCATTTGCAACAGCTGGAGAGACCACAAAAGTACCTCACCAAGAGGATCAAGGGTCTCCAACATATGTCTTATTCTGCCAGACTAAAGAAACTTCAGCTCTATTCAGTAGCATACCGCCTGCTCAGAGGTGATCTCTGCCTGACATACAAGGCCATGTCCAATCAGGATCTGATGGACATGCTCCACCTCAAAAAATCCAAATCCATCAGGACCATGAGAGCTAAAGACTTAAACCTCGGCACATGTATGAATAGGACATGCTGGAGGGATAGATTCATAACCCAGAGGCTTCCCATGCTTTGGAACAAGATCCCAGTTCGTATTAGGCAGAGCCCCTCACTGACTCTCTTCAAGAGAAATCTTGATGAGTGGATGGGAGATCGTAAGTTTACCCCAGGGGTCACATCTGTGTCACTGCTAGACAGGGGCACAGTAAACTAACTCTATTATATAAGGGGACCTTCATTGTGTCACTACTAGACAGAGGCACAGTATTCTAAATTTATTCTGTACATTTTTGTACCATTTCATGGGGTGGCAAAAGCCACATCACTATGGCTAGGCTTACAAATGCCCCAGGGCAGATAGCCTAGTACTATACTATGAAACTATGAAACTATTATGATATTGGGTCTTAACGTGTTTCATTAGATATATACCATGTGCTTGCAGGGAATATATTGATTTAGAAACCTTGTTTGAGGGACATTTTATCTATACAGATATGTGTCTTATTATAGTGGACCTAACCTGTATATGCTTTTTCTCTGCCAAGTGGGGAAATATATTGTGTTTTCAAACTTTATGATATTAGGTCCTATAAGTTTCGCTGGTTATATATCATGTGTATGTAGGGAATGTATTGATGTAGAAACCTTGTTTGAGAGATTTTTTTACTCATATACATGTGTATGTTATTATAGCACGTTTTTACCTTTAACTAATAGTCCAATATAGGATGTTTATTTTGAAATCTTCATACAGGTGGTGTCTAATTTAGGGAAATAATTAGCCAACATTGTTCTTTGTGCAAATTTAGGTACAACAATTTTGATATAAACATTGTCACTCTTTTTACATAGATCTGTTTTTGACAACATTATTCTTGTATGGGCCCAACGGGATGACCATATTGGGACTACCTTTCTTAGGTGGTCGAATGATATATGTGAAATTAGTTAGTGATTACATCATATTGCTGTAGAGCTTAGGTGGCCTTTTGTTAAACACATTATACCTAATGTCATGATTTATGGGACCTTATTGGCTTTTCATTATTGTATAGTCTTAAAACATCTCAAACTTTGCTAACATATATGGATGGATTGCAAGTGTTATATACATTGATTGTTATATTATACATTGTTTTGGTGGCCACATGACATTTTGATTTGTAACCCAGTGGTTTTACACTTCTGCAATTGTCAGTTTCACTCACTGAATACTATTGACGGATTTTCTCCTTCTCTTTATCATTATTGCTATTATTATCTTGTTATTGTTTCTCCATTTATGGGGATTCATCTTTACACTATATTTTGTGACAATAGGACTCAGAGATTAATATTTACTCTTGATATTTCATGTTAGTATCATTATTTAAGTTTGGTATAATCTTTTGAAAAAGCTTTCAAATTATCTGACATTTTTGGGTTTGTTAACAAATATTAATGTGTTGGATAATTATTTGGTAGTTCTAAATTACCAGTTTTTCAGCCTTTCCTGGATAATACCTTATATTGTTGAATCCTTTCTATTCTGTAGTTATACTGGACACTCTTTGAGTGCTGTACAGTTTATTGGGTCTCTTCTGGGACCGATTTGGGGTACCCCAAACCAACCTTGGCCCAAAACATATTATACATTTAGGTTTCTCTTGGTTTGTCAATTAAAACTACCCCACTTAACATTTTTTAAAATATTATAGTAGGTTTGGATATACATTCACAGCATGGACCTTGAGAGCATATTATCAGGATTATGTGCTGATCGGGAGGACATTGGGGTCTTTGGGATCAATGCCTCACCAAGCAGTAATCCAAATAACACAGAACAACATATGTCATCTGATTGTGATCTATCTTTTCTTTCTCTTACTAAAGGCCTTAAGAATTTAAGGTCAAATATATGGCACTTAAAATTATTTAGAGGGTATTCAAATAAAAACATTGCCCCTAGGGGCTTACGAATACGGCTCCAACCCTTAGTAGGTAGACCGGATGACAAGTTGAATAAAGATTGGAAGGAAGCTCTACAAACAGGATCTATGCTATTTGTGAATGTTCTTTTACAATATTATGAGAGGATAGTGGACGAGAATATCCAAGAAGTTAAAACTTTATGTTCTGATTGTAAAAAATATGAATCTACATCTAGTTTTCAGGATCATTTGAAAAAACTATCTAAAGATTTGACAAACCATGAAAACCATTAAGGAGAGGAAAATTAAAAAATATCACAGAGATTATTCAGATTACCAAAGGGGACATCAATTTGAGTTTACCCGCTCTGTTAGATTTGCAGACGTTGGTCAGGGGTCAGCATCGAATCGTACCAAGAAGAGACCTAGATCTATTCTCAAAAATAGAGATAGTTTCAACAATAGTACTTCAGGAGAGGATTCCTCTTTGACAGATTATGAGCACACAGGGGACAGGAATTCACCACATAGAAAGAAAACAAACAAAACTGTCCCTTTAGAAATGGCTCCAAACATAGTGGGGGGGGGACTGAAGCATAAGAAAAGACCCACTAGAGCAATCGTTAGAGGGACTGATCCAGAATTTTCTAACATAAATCATTATGAGCAATGAAACTACAATGTTTTAAACCTATCCAATGTATCTTTGTCCTGTAATCAACAGAATCTTTTGAATAAAGGGCTTAATTTTATTCTGGGCTTTTATTCCAATGAATATCACATTGTCACAGATGTTTTGAATTTTTTCCGTAGCTTGAATCTTAAACTTTTCCTTGCAGATGATACTTCTCAAAGATCCAATGAATTCAGATTTGGCAAATCTGATTTTCAACCTCCTATGAATAAGAATGTATCTTTATGCAATCAGTGTTTAGAGATTTACATTTTCACAATTATGGACATACTATGTTGGGACATAACCTCTCACAGCAAGAAAACATAGCTCTACAAGAGTTACGTAACAACAAAGATATAGTCATATTATGTGCAGATAAAGGTGGGGCAGTGGTGGGTCAAAATATGAGTGATTATATTCAAGAGGGTTTAACCCAGTTATCTAACTCGGCATGTTATATGAACATGGCCATTGACCCCACCCCGAACTTCAAGAAAGAAATTGATTCTTTCTTGAATTTAGCATGTGAAGAAGGTATTATTACCAAGAGCTGTGCTAAACAACTTTCGGTCAAGGATCCCCGCAAGCAAATATATTTATTACCCAAAATTCAGAAATCATTAACTAATCCTCCAGGTAGACCGATTGTTTCCGGTATTGGATCCTTGACTGAACCGTTGTCAGCATTCCTGACATACAACCTTAAACCTCTTTTGGGTTTGATTCGAGCTAGGCTACAGGACACCACACAGTTCCTTAAAATTATTGAAGATACACAATTGGAGCCAGAGTGGCTAATGTGCTCATTGGATGTTAAAGCCCTATATACCAGCATACCACACTGGGCTGGTCTACAAGCACTTAAATATTGGTTGGACAGGGCTAATCTTTATCCACCGGGGTTCAACACGCTATTGATTTGTATGTACGAACATGTACTCAACAAAAATGTCCTTTATTTTCAAGGCCAGTGTTATTGGCAGCTTCAGGGGACGGCTATGGGAGCTTCTTTTGCTCCTATTTATGCCAACCTTTTCATGGCATTTTTTGAAGAATGCATGATCTATGATGTATCTCATAATATCTATTTGGTGGAAATGGATATTTGGCGCCGGTATTTAGATGATTGTTGGATGGTGTGGCGTGTGGATGCTGGATATTTGCAGGAATGTGTAGATTATTTAAATGGAAATATCTGGGGTATTGAATTTTCAATCACGTTTGATGCACAGACTATCAATTTTCTTGATGTTACTATCATGAGAAACCCAGACCATACTTTGGCTACTAAAGTTTGCCACAAATATCCACAATATAATACGTTATTACATGCTTCCAGCATGCACCCACGCCACACCATCAGAAACATACCGGTATCACAGTTCATGCGTATGAAACATCTCAGTTCTACTAAATCAGATTATGAGATGGCCAGTGAGGACTTATATCATAGATTTGTCAACAGAGGGTACAAAACACAGGACATCAACAAAGCATGGGTACGAACCTCGGAAATGAATAGAAAGACTATGTTGGATTACAAGATAAGTTCTACAGATTCCAGGATGACTAACATCAGATTTATAACAACATATGGTAGAAATTATTATGTTATCAGAGACATTATAAACAAACACTGGAATATACTTATGGCCAATGAACAACTTAGAGTGGCTTTAGGGGAAGAATGTCAATTTTCATACAGGAAAGGAAAAACATTGGGTTCCCTACTATCCCACTACAAACATATAGGTAGTGGGGGAGCTACTCACAAACAACTTACCATCACAGGACATGAACTGTTGGGTACCTTCCCGTGTGGCCATTGTGGATCCTGTAAACAGATCACTAAGTCCAAGCATTTTTCAAGTCGTAACACTAGTAAGGTATTTGATTGTAAAATCTTTGGCAACTGTAGTAGTGATTGGGTTGTTTACTTGGCCTCATGTTATTGTGGGGCATTTTATGTGAGACAGACATCTAGGCCACTTAGGACACGCATAAATGAACATTGGAGTGACATTAAAAATAAAAGGGAAACAAATGCTTTATATCGGCATATGTTAAACCATCAACAAGCACAATTCATATTTATGATTATAGACAAAATTGTTGGGGATTGTAGTAATACACAAGGTTGGCATGGTATATTGAATCACAAGGAGAGATATTGGATTATTGGTCTGGGTGCATTGTTCTAGCCTGGACTCAATGACCATTTATAACTATAATTGTATGGTGAATGGTATTCGTTCAGTATCAAATTCAACAATTTAGGTATGTGGTTCACTATGTCTGCCTATAATGTAGGATTAGTCAACAAAAATTTAAAGATTCCAACTAGCACAATTATATTACAATTTCCATATATGATTGCTCAGATGGAAGTTATTTTTCCTACTTATTTAATATGGACAACTGGCCTTGAATTCATTAAGTTTGTTTCACATACTCTTACTGTGTAAACAATATAGTTTAATATCAACCTTATAGATGTTATATTTTTTCCCTTAATGTTGTTTAATGTCATTTATTTAATACTACAAATATAATTCTTCAAGGTTTTGACATATTATTAGCTCATTAATAATATATATATTACATTATATGTTTATTATATTTTTTCATAAGACAGGATTATAGCCTTGGTCCTTTGCATTTTGTTTCTTCATATCTTATTTGATACATTCATGTATTATTCATGAGCTTAGGTTTTTTACCAATGCTCATTGGTGACTTTTGAGTATAAATTTGTTTATTCAATTATATTATATATGTTTTTTACTCTTACACTGAAGAAGGCATGCTTATGCCGAAACCGGTTTGTTTATTTGGGAATTAAAGTCTGAATTTCCACCATCGGTCTCTGGCTCGTTAAATTTTATACAACTGCAACTTGCTGGCCAACTGTGTTTGTTTCTGTCAGTAAGCCAGTTGGCAACACATAGAGTGACATAGGGATTAATGCCCAGCTTAGTAAGTTTATCTATGATTCCAGAGTGGGGGATTGTGTCAAAGGCCTTGGCAAGGTCCAGATAGGCTGTGTGGACTGCTTTACCCACGTCCATGGCTCTGGAGACTGATTCGAAGAATTTAATCAGGTTCAGGAGACAGGATCAGCCCTTCATAAACCCAAACTGGGTGAAGTTCAGTGTTTGAAGGTTGCCAATGTCTTTGTTTATAAGTTCCATGATAATACGTTCCATGGCCTTGCAGATCAGGCTCGTCAGACTGATGGGGTGGTAGTTCCCGGGATCCAAGGTGAATCCCCCCTTGTGGAGTGGGATAACTGTAGCTGTGCGCCACTCAGTGGGCATGAAGCCTGAGGTGAGGGTATGATTAAACATGACACTTAGGTGAGATGCCAGTTCATTTTGTAGTTCATGTAGAAGACTGCAGTCACTGTAGGTATATCCCTTTCTTTCTGTCTGGTGCATCCTTTGATTATCTGTCCTTTCATTATAGCAACTTTGTCTTGGTTTTCATGCCATATGCTATCTTTAACAATGGCTATAGTACCCCCTTTGATATGAACAGCCTTTCCTACTGATGGCATGTAACTGTGCTCATTTAAGCCATCATTTGAATGTTAAGACTTTTATTCCCCTAAATCAGTCAATGTACATGCAGCCCTTTTTAAGTCTTTTCTACCTGATATACTCTTAGTAGGTGTGTAGCAAAGAGGGTGGAATATAAAAGCTGATTGTTCCTGCAGTCAGGGCAATCAGACACATGAGAGCCATTAACAGGAAATACTTCTCAATGTTGGTCCTTGCAATGCTAAGGTATGTGCATGTAGTTGGTAGTTCTTAACATAATGTTTACATTCCTTACACTTAGTGCAGCTTTTGGTATTCAGGAATGCTAATGATCTGACACCTCATTTGAATAATCACTGTGCTCAGGGGGCTGACTCTGCATTATATATAAAAGTAATGGTGTAGCTAAAGCCCTTGTATTCTACTGAAGCACAGAGCTCAACACTGCTAGTAAAACAAGTTGTTGTCAAAGTTACCTATTTTCATCAGTGCTGTATTTCAAGGTATATTGCTATTTTTTCAGCAGTGATTTTAGTTTAACATTAAACTGTAAGTGCCTTGCCCACTGAAAAGCATTTGTATAAGTTTAGATTTATTTACTTTTCTCCTTTCCTTTTGCCATAGTCATGTCTGTGTTTTTGCAATTATGCTATGAAACGCTTCATGACCAATTTGTAATTTTATTCTGTATGCATGTTTTTTTTTAAATTCTGGTAAGGCTGTTGTATTGTAAGTGAGGTCTGGTGTTTTTATCTTTGTTAGCAGGGAAAGAAGTAAGTGTTGTTGATTGGGCATTTCTACTGGACTGAACTCTACAGTGGTGGATATCGCAGTTGTAATATTTTGGTGTTACTTTTCTAACACTGCATTTATATTGTTAATGCAGAAATGTATTGCAAATTTTACATCTGTGTTATATCCATTACAGAAGTGTTATAAGATCTGTGTTGATATTTCATTTTTAAATAATCTTTTTTTTGGGGGGTCCATTACAGAAGTGTTATAAGGTCTGTGTTGATATTTCATTTTTAAATAATCTTCTTTTTTGGTTGGGAGGGTTGGTGGGGGTGGATTAGGCATAATTTCTGGAGGGGGTTGGGTGAGGGGGATTTTGGCTGATTAGTGGGTTGTTGGGGGGATGATGGGGGATTGGGGGAGGGCTTGGGGGGAGGTGTCTAACTCGTGTGCAGTCGATAGTGAGTCCTTAATATGGAAAAAATGTTTGTGTACATGTTGGTTCCATACAGTCACACAGAAGTGAGCTGACAGCCATCCTGTATGTCCAGAATATATGTAATTTTATATATCTATATATATATATATATATGTGTGTGTGTGTGTGTGTGTGTGTGTGTGTGTGTGTGTGTGTGTGTGTGTGTGTGTGTGTGTGTTTGTGTGTGTGTGTGTGTGTGTATATATATATATATATATATATATATATATATATATATATATATATATATGTAATTAAGTTTTTTTAGCTGTTTGTTGCATTATATATTATCTGCACTTAAAGTTACATTTGGTCGAAAATTGGTCGACAGTTTGTTTGTTTGTTTGTTAAATTTAACTGTTGAGGCTGCCCACTAAAGTGTGCTAGCCTGTGTAACTGATTTATTACTGTTTCCTGCATTTCTGTGTGCTTTCTATCTCAAAAACAAAAAAAACAAAAAAAATATCCTTGTTTTCCCGCCTCTCCTTGACTAGTTTAGACCAGTATACAGGCTTTGCTGTATTCTGGGCTGTGGTGTAGTTCCTGTGTTGTTCATTGCCTTACTTGGATAGAAGGAAGTTTCTTTGCTCACCAGTGGGAGTGGGGAGCCTTGAGCAACCTATATGTCCCTGAAGGAGTGACCTCAGCACAAGAGCTTGTAGTAATTGGTTGTTTTGGACCATTTCTAGCTTTTTTGAAGTTCCCTGTTTGAAATCCGCGTTTGCTCGGCTTTGCGCGATTGTGTGCATAGCGCAGCGCTGATTAAACAAGGTTAAACTTTTTCTGGATCCGCCAAGTCTGCTCTTCAAATTTTCCCTTAAGAAAGCTCTACTCTTATAATAATTAGTCTACTCGCTTTATTATAAGCCTAGCACTTGTTCTCAAAACCTCTCTTCTAATTAAGCACTCTAAAACTAAAGTAAGAACTACATCCACCTACCACTCCTGTGAGTACCCACTTCCCTTAAAGGCACAGCACTCCCTTATAATATTCTAGCATGTCGAGTGGTAGATTACTAGCATCCTCTCCGGTTCAGCTGGTTAATCTGGGAATCTTGAGACAATGCTACAATTGTCTCATGTACACAGACAACCCTCTCCTCCTCCCAACAAACACAAATACATGTGAGAGGTGCAACTATATAGACAAACTGGAGGCTGAACTCTCTCAACTCAGGACTGGCAAGACCAGACAGGAGGAGAAGGTAACCACACACACAGCAAACCCAGTCCCACATAGACCTACCACAACTGCAAACCAAACACATAATAACACAAAGACATACTCGGAGGCTCTAACAAAAAACTTACCAAAACAACAGAGGCTCCCAAAGCAGATACCCAAAAATCCACCACCTCAAAACATAACACATGCAACACATACTTCAATAAATCAGTGTGTGTCAAACAATCACAGCCCTTAAGGCCAAACACCATGCCTGATACACTAGTAATAGGTCACTCTATAGTCAGACACACTGACGTTCCGCTTACCAGGCTGAACAAGGAGAGGGTAATGGTGAGCTGCCTATCGGGTGCTAGGATCCGCCACATAACACACGCACTCAGGTCACTCCAAAGCAAGTACAAATATGACTCCATCATTGTCCATGCCAGCGTGAATGACCTGAGATGTACCTCCCTGGACTACATGAAAAGAGACATAGAGGAGCTCTCTGATTATGTAGCCCAGGCTGGTATGACCCTGACCCTGAGCAGTATCTTGCCCTCACCAAGAATGATGCCACAATACAAAGACAAGATGATCAGCTTTAATAATTGGCTCAATTACTGGTGTCATTCTAGGGGGATCCAATGTCTGTCTGCTTGCGATGACATGCTGGACAAGCCACGCTGCTTCGCAAGGGACGGCTTGCATCTGTCACCACTGGGCTTCTGGATATTGGCTAAGGCTCTTGCCACCCCCATAGTGCCTTTTTTAGGCAAGGCTCAAAAGACAAACCCACCTCCTTAGAAAACAAAAATGGAAAAAAATTAAGGGTAATGCTGCTCAGCGCCAGAAGTCTAAATCTCAAGATGCAGGCTCTCGAAGCACTCCTCAGTATGGAGAACATCAATGTCTGTGCAGTAACTGAAACCTGGTTCAAGGCTCCTGAGAGCACCCCAGCACTACCAGGCTATACCTCATATCATGCTTTTCGGCCCCAAAACTCGGGCCAAACCAAAAAGGGAAGGGGAGTGTCCATATTCATCAAGGACACCCACACCTCCAGGTTAGTGGCAACACATGAAGCATCAGAGACCATCCAGGTGCAACTAACCGTAGGCAAAACTGCTATACAACTGGTAGCATGTTACAGACCACCCTCTCAATCTCAGGAACCCCATTCAGCCTTCCAGAAGACATTGGAAGATATGAATGTCTCACCAAACACCATCATATTGGGAGACTTCAACTACCCTAACATAGACTGGGTGCATTATTCTAGCCCTAACACCCTAGCCCAAAGGTTCCTGGAATTCATAAATTCAAATGCAATGGAACAGATAGTCACCTCTCCCACAAGGGGAGATAATATACTAGACCTGATCATCACAAACATGGGGACAAAGTGCTCCACACCGGAAGTATACCCCTCACTAGTGAGATCTGACCACAAACTAATCACCCTGGATATACATATCCCACCTCCACCCCCAACACAAAAGACTACAGTGAAAAACTTCTCAAAAGCCGACTTTACACTTCTTAAGACTGAGATGGTATCCTTTAAGCCCACTGGGCCAGTGGAAACCACATCCCACAATGCTGAATCCTTCACAAATGCTTTCTACGGACATCTCCAAGAATGCATGGATCATGCAATCCCAAATAAAACCAAGACCATCTAAACCAAGGGCAGGCGTCCTGTCTGGTGGACCCCAGCCATAAACAAATTGTATAACAAAAGAAGGAAGCTACTGCACGACAGAGCAAAATCCCATAAAGAGAAGGCATCTGTGATCAGCACTAGTAGAAAGCTACGTTCTCTCATAAAAACATCCAAGGCCAACTTTGAGAGAAAAATCGCTATGGACACTAAAGATAACCACAAGGCCTTCTTCTGCTATGTTAGAAACCTGGGCGGAAACCCTCAGATATGGTCAGAGTTAGTTCACAATGACAAAAAATACACTGAATTCACAGATTTTGCCAACATTCTGGCAGACAGGTTCAGTGCAAATTTCTCCCCTCCCTCACCCCCAAAAGAAGAAATACTTATCT
Organism: Protopterus annectens; assembly: GCF_019279795.1. Lineage (NCBI taxonomy): Eukaryota > Metazoa > Chordata > Ceratodontiformes > Protopteridae > Protopterus > Protopterus annectens. The sequence continues at coordinate 343,146,760 of NC_056728.1, read as the reverse complement.
CAGCTGAATGTAACCTCCCTGTCATCTCAGATGTTCAGGTGAGAACCGCCCTCAGCAAAGCTAAAAACACAGCATCAATGGGACCTGACGGTATCCCGGGTTGCATGCTACGTGAACTCCAAGAGGAGCTTAACCCACACATAAAAATGCTATTTAACCTTAGCCTTACTACAGGATATGTACCTGAACACTGGCGTACAGCAACAGTGATCCCACTCCACAAAGGAGGCACCTCTACAGACCCTGGTAACTACCACCCCATAAGCTTAACCAGCCTGGTCTGCAAAGCTATGGAAAGAATCATTATGGAACTCATAAACAGAGACATTGGGGACCTACAGACACTTGATCCCACCCAGTTCGGCTTTGTAAAGGGCAGATCCTGCCTTTTGAACCTGGTTGACTTTTTCAAAACAGTCACTAGAGCCATTGACGAGGGCAAAGCAGTCCATACAGCCTACCTGGACTTGGCTAAAGCTTTTGATACAATACCCCACTCAGGCATCATAGACAAGCTCAACAGCTTAAATGTAAATCCATATGTCACAAGATGGGTTGCAAACTGGCTAAAGGATAGAACCCATAAAGTCAAAATTGCTGGAGCCATGTCAGACTCAAAACCAGTCACAAGTGGTGTCCCACAGGGCTCTGTCCTGGGACCCCTCTTGTTCGGCATTTATTTCTCAGATGTGAAAGCAAACATGGGAGGGTTGTGGCTGACAAAGTTCACAGATGACTGCAAACTAGGAGCCATAGTCAATACACCAGCTGACACATACATCCTACAGAAAGGCCTCACTGAAACGGACAACTGGTGCCGGAGTCATGGCCTTAAACTAAATGCCAAAAATGTATAGTCATCCCCTTTGGGAAAAACAAAGTACCCACAAATTATCACATAGACAGTAACCCACTGAGTACGGAAAAAGTAATCAGAGACCTGAGGACCCAAGTCGATAGTGACCTCTCATTTGACACCCACGTTGCCAAAGTGGTTAGAAAGACTTTCTACCTTGCCCACCTTATCATGAAGGGATTCACATCCAGATCAAAGGAGGACATTGTACCCCTATACTCCTCCCTTATCAGGCCCATGATTGAGTGCAATGCCCCATTTGGTATGTACCTCACCCGGCACTTGCAACAGCTCGAGAGACCCCAAAAGTACCTCACCAAGAGAATCAAGGTTCTCCAACATATGTCATATGCTGCCAGACTAAAGAAACTCCAGCTCTATTCAGTAGCATACCGCCTACTCAGAGGTGATCTGTGCCTGACGTACAAGGCTATGTCCAATCAGGAATTGATGGACATGCTCCACCTCAAAAAATCCAAATCCATCAGAACCACGAGAGCTAAAGATTTAAACCTCAGCACAAATATGAATAGGACATGCTGGAGGGACAGATTCATAACTCAGAGGCTTCCCATACTCTGCAACAGAATCCCAGTTCATGTTAGGCAGACCCCCTCACTGACTCCCTTCAAGAGAAATCTTGATGAGTGGATGGGAGATCGTAGGTTTACCCCGGGGGTCATCTCTGTGTCACTAATAGACAGAGGCACAGTAAACTAATTCTATTATGTAAGGGGGTCTTCACTGTGTCACTACTAGTCAGAGGCACAGTATTCTAAATCTATTCTTTACACTTTTGTACCATTACATGGGGTGGCGAAAGCCACATCACTATGGCTAGGCTTATAAATGCCCCAGGGCAGATAGCCTAGTACTAAACTATGAAACTATGAAACTATGTGTGTCTGTTTTCTGTTTCTTCTCATACAGGTATATGGCACCCATGAAGACATATGTACCCATTAAGCCACCTTATAGTGATGCAGAAGTTTAGGTAATTATGCAGGCCTTACATCATCATGGAAAGTTTCTGCTTGGGGGACGTAGAGGTGCACCATCTACCCAGGACAGGATATGGTGGCAGGTGGTCAATAACCTCAATCCAGTTGTAGGTCACGGAGATCATACCCCCAGATAAGACACTGGGCAACTGCATGATAACCTCTGCCCAATATAGGGCTGCAGCATTTGTCCAGGCACAGGTGGCTATGGTGGGGTTGTCCTGCTACCAAACCACCACTAACTGAGTGAAAAGTTACTGTGCACTTTCAGTGATCAAGATACCTCATCACAGAGTTCCACCAGATTCCTTGATTTTGTTGCGGATGTGGACTATAGACCTAGAGTGTCACAGGTATGTAAGAAGGAATATATATATATATATATATATATATATATATATATATATATATATATATATATATATATGGGTCTACTTTCATTAATCAAAAATACACTTACCCGAACCACTAAACTGAGAACCGACTTCACCAAAACCTGACTATTCTAATTCACCAATATTTTTTCTAAGGGAAATGAACCACTTGGCCACCAGGGAAGAACAAAACAAATGGACACAAATTAAATCCATTAAAGTGAAGGGCTTTGCACCCCACACCCCCCTAACTAAATATATCAAATCCAAGATTGCACTACAGTTGGGAAAAGGGCAAAGTTCATCTTGGTGGCCAAGAGTTAAAAAATACTGGGGATCAGTGAATTTGCAATAGTAAGGTTTCGGTGAAGTTGTCTCACATTTCTAAAATTCTGGTAAGTATACTTCAGATTAATGAAAGTAGATCCACAGATATATGTATATATATATATATATATATATATATATTTATATAGGTATATATATATATATATATATATATACAAATCAAGAATAACTGTGTGAGTCACACTACAGTCACACAAAAAGTGTGAAGTTTGCTTTGGGTTGGGGGCAAACAAATGTTCACTAACTTTTTTTATGAGAACCTTGTCAATCTACACTTATGAAGGGGACTGCTTTCTTTTTCTTGTTTCAGTAGCATTGTGATACTTAGCAGACTTCTTTTCTTTACATTTATTTCATTCAGGTACTTCTGGGTTGCAGGCTGCAGCCCACCTGTACATGGTAAGCACATAATTTTTGTTTATTGTCAAGACTTTATATACGGTAGATTCAGGTCTATATGGCAGTAACATTTTTGTCGCTTTAGTATCTGTTATGATGTTTAACATACCTTAATTATACATAAAATAAGTGATACATTTTATTTTACTTTTCTGTTTGCTGTGTTACTTGCTTGCTACCATAGGTGAGCCTGTAAATGGCACTGTGGAACCTTTAACACTTGATGTCAGAGTATCAGTAGCCTTTGATGATGATGATGGTGGTGATGAACTGGCACAGTCTGGGGGTGCATAGGGTCAGTCCAACACTGAGGTTGTGACTACCACATTTGCCCATGTTTTTGATACAGTCATTATGTCTATGCTTATCTAGGACACAGCAACTTCTGATATAAGACAGGTTGGGGTTGACACAGTTCATTGGGGATAGTACAGTTACTCTGGTTGCAGAGCTGGTTGCCTCTCACAGGTAGCCATCGTAACGAGTGTTGACACACAGGAGGGTTGGTAGCAGTGCTCAGAAGAGGCCTGCTGCCCAACCTCCTTCCTAAGCTGGTGTGTCATTAGGTGCCACCAGACGTATGTGTAGGGCTGTAGTGGAGGCACAGGCACAGGCACATTCCTCCTGTTTCTTGGAGGAGATATTGTGTCTACTGAATGTCATGCATTCTGACATGAGTGACTTCCTGAGCCACTTGGGCAACTCCTTAGGGTGAACACACTCTGGGTCAGGCAGTTTCTGTGATGGAGTGTCTGTTGGGGGAGAGTGTTCATGCAAGTGGCTAGAGAGCTGCTCCAAATTCTGATGTTAGCAAATGTGGCTGTGCAAGATTCCTCTCTTGCAGAGACACTACATCCATTACTCCATCAGAGATTGCAGTGTCCACACCCTGGTGGTTCTGGATATTGTCCTGATGACAGCATATGCAGCAGACATTTCTCACATTCAGGAAGCGCCATAACTCCTAGCCAGGGCCATGGAAGTCCTATGCAAATTATGGCAGAGGTAGTACTCATGGAAGCCTATTCTGTTGATGTACCACCTTCCCTGCTCCCTGGGTGGGGCTTTTATTTTTATGTGTGCGCAATCTATGACCCCCAAAACTTCAGGGAAGTGAGTTATTGCATAGAATTTCTGTATGGCTCTTGCTCTATCCTGCGGTATTTGTGGGAAACAGATATGCTCCCTTGCATGTAGTAGCATTGCATTTAAAAATGGATCTAATATTCTAGAGGCTGATGCCTGTGACACTCTTAACATATCCCCTGAGGGTCTCTAGAAAGTACCATTAGACAGTATAGATAATGCTAAACATGCCTTTGTTTCTACTGGGATGGGTTCTGTATGATTACCCTGGGGCTTGAAGTGTGGGAGGCAGAGGTTGCATATTTCTTCCAGTGTTTCCCTGTCCACCCTGTATCTCTCAAAAAATTCTGTTTCATGCAGTCCAGGATAAAATAAACAGGGACTAAACACCAGTAGCTTAGCTAGGGCAAAGCGAGAGGGGCAACAGTCTTGGGTGCAAAATGTTGGGGGTGTGTGATCAGCTGATCTGTGATCCCGATTGCTTTCTAATGCAATACCTGCTTTTAAAAGCTGGTACCGCATTTGCAGTCAAACCTGCGTGCTGTAGTACTCTGTGGGTGGTCTAAACTGTAGCAACTGCTTGGTGCATTGTAGCAAACAGTTTGCTACAGTTTAAAAGTGGAAAGAAATTGAAACTTTTTTAAACTAAAACCTGAGCACTGTAGCATTCCGTACAGAGTATAAACTGTAGCAACTGATTGCTACATTTGTAGCAAGTATTTTGCTACAGTTTAAAAATATTTTTTTTTAACTAAAGCATGATGAGCGCTGATGTGTAGGAGGTTTGGAGGCAGGGCACAGAAAAAGGATCTGAGTGGCTGGGGCTGGAGGAAGCAGGAGGCTTAGCATTGACTTATCTACTGGGGATCCAGTATCTGTCTGCCTGGGATGTCATGATCTACAGACCACAATGCTTTGCCAGAGATGGCCTGCACCTGTTGCCCTTGGGATTCCGGATACTGGCTAAAGCTCTTGCCACCCCTATAGTGCCTATTTCAGGCAAGGTTCAAATGACAAACTCACCACCGTAACAGGTACAAGCAAGCAAAATCTGAGGGTAATGCTACTCAGTGCTAGAAGTCTAAACCTCAGAATGCACTCACTCGAGGCACTCCTTAAAATGGAGAACATCGACATCTGTGCAGTGACAGAGACCTGGTTCAAGGCTCCAGAGATCACCCCTGCATTACCAGGCTATAATTCATACCACACCTTTCAGCCACCCAACCTGGACCGAAACACTAAAGGTTGAGGTGTGTCCATATTCATTAAGGATATCCACACCTCCAGGCTAGTTAATCAGCATAATGCATCCGAGATTATCCAAGTGCAACTAACTCTGGGCAAGACTGCAATCCAAACTGTATCTTGCTACAGATCCCCCACCATGTCCCAGGATTACCACTCCTCATTTCTTAATACAGTGGAAAACATGAGGGTACAACCTAACACCCTAATAATGGGCGATTTCAAGTACCCCACCATTAAGTGGGAAAACTAGTCATGTACCAACTCTTTTGCTCAACATTTTCTGGAATTCATAAATTCCAACACCTTGGATCAACTTATCCCCACCCCCACCAGGGGCAGCAATATCCTAGACCTGGTCATTACCAATATGAGCAACCGGTGTTCCACACCAGAGGTCAGTTCCTCATTGGTCAGATCTGACCACAAGCTAATCACCCTAGACATCCACATCCTGCCCCCACCTTCCATTAGGGAAACCACCATAAAAAATGTCTCCAAAGCTAACTTTACATTTCTTAAGACAGAAGTGGCAAACTTCAGGACACCCATGCAGACAGACAATAGAGGTACAACTGCTGAATCCTACACAAATGCACTTTATAAGTACTTACACAAGTGCATGGATCGTGCAATCCCTAACAGAACCAAGATGCTATCCTCCAAAAAAAGGAAACCAATCTGGTGGTCCCCTGCCATAAACAAACTCTACAACAGAAGAAAGAAACTGTTGCAAAAAAGAGTAAAATCCCATGATTGGAGGAACTCCCTGGTCAGCATCAGTAAAAAGTTGAGATCCCTCATAATATCCTCCAAAGCTAGTTACGAAAACAAAATCACCACTGATTCTAAAGACAACCACAAAGCATTCTATAGCTATGTCAAGAATCTCAATGGCAACACTCAGATCTGCTCTGAGTTACAGCACAATGGCACTAAATATACAGAACCAACTGATGTTGGCAGATAGGTTCAGTGCTAACTTTACCCCCTCTCACCCCCTAAAGGGCCCATCTCTATACCAGAAGAATGCAAAGTTCCTATAATCACAGCTGCACAGGTAAAAACTACACTCTCCAAAGTCAAGAACACAGCATCCATGGGACCTGACAACATCACAGGTTGCGATCTACACGAACTACAGAATGAACTGGCACTCCACCTAAGTACCATGTTCAATCATAGCCCACTGAATGGTACACAGTGATAGTTATCCCACTCCACAAAGGGGGAGCCACCACGGACCCCGGGAACTACCACCCCATTAGCCTGAAGAGCCTGTTCTGCAAGGCTATGGAATGTATCATCATGGAACTTATAAACAATGACACTGGTAGTCTGCAAACTCTGGACCCCACCCAGTTCGGGTTTGTAAAAGGCAGGTCATGTCTCCTAAACCTGATAGACTTCTTTGAAGAGGTCACCAAAGCCGTAGATGAGGGTAAGGTAGTTCACACAGCCTATCTAGATCTCGCCAAGGCTTTTGACACCATCCCCCACTCTGGAATTATAGATAAACTCACTAAACTAGGTATAAATCTCTATGTCACAAGATGGGTTGCCAACTGGCTCACTGACAAAACCCACACTGTGAAAGTAGCAGACTCTAAATCCGACTTCAGACCAGTGACAAGTGGAGTACCACAGGGTTCAGTCCTGGGTCCTCTCCTGTTTGGTATCTATTTCTCAGAAGTACAGGCTAATGCAGAAGGTCTTTGGCTAATGAAGTTCGCAGATGACTGCAAACTAGGAGCCATAATGGAAACTCCTAACGATGTGGACATCCTACAAAAGGGCCTCACTGAGACAGATGCCTTGTGTCAAAGCCATGATCTCAAGCTCAATGCCAAAAAGTGCATTGTCACCCCTTTTGGAAAAAACTCTGTACCCATGAACTACCACATAGGCGGTAGTCTACTTAACACCGAAAGTGTGATAAGAGACCTTGGGACACAGGTGGACAGTAGTCCCTCCTCTGATAATCACATCACCACAGTAGTCAGGAAATCCTTCTACATGGCACACCTCATCACAAAAGGTTTCTCATACAGGAAAAAAGAGGTCATTGTTCCCCTCTACTCGTCACTCATTAGACCCATTACAGAGTACAATGCCCCTTTTGGTATGTACCTCATAACACATCTACAACAATTAGAAAGACTGCAGACATACCTCACAAAGAGGATTACCAGCCTCAAACAGATGTCCTACGCAGACCGTCTCAAAAAACTCCAGCTTTACTCCATCACATATCGCCTACTCAGAGGCCATCTCTGACTAACATACAAAGCTATGTCAAACCCAGAGCTGTTGGACATGCTCCACTTAAAGAAATTCTAATCCCTCCAAGCTACACTCTCTAGGGACCTAAACCTTGTCACCACAATAAACAGAACATGCTGGAGGGATAGATTACTGTCCCAGAGACTTCCCATACTCTGGAACAAACTACCTATCTATATCAAACAAAGCTCCTCATTAGCACTCTTCAAGAAAAATCTTGATAATTGGATGGGAGATAGGAAATTCACCCCGTGGATCACTTCTGTGGCTCTGCTTGACAGGGGCACAGGAAAATAATTTTCTTGGATGGCGAAAGCCAGGGTACCTTTTTGGTTAGGCATATATAGGCCCTAGGGCCAATAGCCTAGTACCTACCTATGAACCTATGAACAATCGAAGGGTCTGGAGTATCTGCATGTGAATCCCTGTTTACCTGCATAATGGATAAGTTACAGAACATAAAAGTAAACTGAATCGCTATGTTTCCCAGGTGGAAAACAAAATCTGAGGAGATAGAAAGTTTCTGTATTTGCATTCAGATACAATTAATGGCTTGCAAAGAGACACAAGGCAGAAAAGCACACATCTACTTGATAACAAATTGGGGATTCCACTTCTACCAGTAGACCAGTTTCCAGTGGTGTACCACACGGATCTGTTCTGGGCCCTCTACTATATGGAATCTATTTCTGGAAGTCCAGGTAAAAGAAGTTGCCTGTGGCTTACAAGTTTGCTGATGATTGCAAACTGGACACAATCACTGAGTCCCCAAATTATGTTAATCTATTACAAAAGGGGCTAACACAGACAAATGACTGGTTCTAAAACAATGGAGTAAAGCTAAACGCAAAAAAGTGCATTATTATCCCCTTTGCCAAAGAGGATGTCCTTTCAAATTACAATATTGTCACCACCCCATCAGCTCAAACCCAGTGGTGTTGGATTTGGGAACACAGGTTTATAGTAATCTATACTTTGATCACCATGTGTACACAGTGGTAAGGAAAGCCTTCTGCATTGTACATCTTATAAGTAAGGGCATCATATCCAAGACTAAGGATGTTATAACTCCTCTGTACTTGACCCTCATCAGACCAATAAGAGTTCAACGCTCCCTTTTGCATGTATCTCAGCAGACACCTGCAGCAGCTGGAGAGACTACTGAGGTTTCTCACCAAGAAAATTCAGGGCCTCCAAAACAAGACCTACATGGAAAGACTGAAGGCCCTGTCACTGTACTCTGTATCCTACAGTTTGTTGACAGGCAACTTGTGCCTGACCTACAAAGCAGTCTCTGGTCCCACCCTAATGGAAATGCTGCACATCCACAAATCAAATGGGACAAGAGTCACTCATTCCAGGGATCTCAACCTAGCCTGTGACATTAACAGAATATGCTGGAGAGACAGCTATATCACACAGAGATTGTTGCTCCTCTGGGATAAACTCCATTTCAATCACAACCTAGACAATTGGATGGGAGACCATAAATTCACCCTGGGGATGACACCGATGTCCCTTATGGACAGGGGCAGTCGGTGCTGATCATAGACTAACTCTGCGAATAACGACCATCTTACCATCTAACCAAGGTCAATTATGGAACACAGGTAGAACATGGCTAGGCTTGTAAAGGCCCTAGGGCCATTAGCCTACTAACTTCCTATGAACCTATGAACCTCCTATTCATCTGCTCACCTGGTTGGTGTGCGAGTAGAAGGAATGTTCATTTTTTTATTTTTGCTGGGGAAGTATGTGCATCTAACTGTAATAAGCCGATCACTTACAGATTATTACACTGAAGTGTCACTTGGACAGCTAAAGGGGTAAAGCACTGGTTATAGCACTGCTCCAGGGTGCTATTTGAAGCAGCTATGCTTTTGCTAAAAAACCCTTGTCTTCTTTCCTGAGGTCTGGCAGCAGCAGCAGCACCCTGACTTAAAGAACATACAACATAATAAGAGCAGCAGCAACTCCTAACAATTGTTTTCCAAGTATAATTGTGCCTGTATTTCACAAGCTTTTGATATACATGGCAAAATCCTACACCAAGAGTACACAATTGCTTCATAGTTACCTGAATAGCGCTGTCATACTGGATTAGGTAACTAGAATGTACTTCATCCCTTTATGATTTAATTAGCATATTCTGACATTTTCCATTGCTTGGCAGCTCTAGACATTGTGTAGAGCTGCTTACTGAATACCAGATAGTGTACTTTCAAGGTGGTGCTGTTTGATGCCAACATGATTACTATACTTCTTGTAGCTATTTTTGAATCCTGCCCATAGTCCTGTGCCATTAACTCATGTTGTGGATCAGTGGGGGCCAGTGTAAACAAGATCATTTACCCACTCAACAATTCAATTAATTAAAATTAATTAACAGACCACTTGCCAATTCAACAAATCAGTTCATTAGGATTAAATTCAATCTCATAATTTGCTTTGGAATGTAGACACTAAGATGGATTAATAGATGATACATGCAAAATACAACTTTAGGACTATATAGCTAATAAACATTATTTGCATAAAATATATATATATATATATATATATATATATATATATATATATATATATATATATATATGTAGAGGTACATTTTACCTGAAAACTAAAGAAAAGTAATATTTAAGGCAAAGATATTCATGTTGTTCCATTTTGTGTGGCAGTGGCTAGAAAAAAAATATTCTAAACTGGTAGCAGAAATCCCATCTATGTTTTTTTCTACAGGAGTATTATTGTAATTTAAATTTTTTTTTGTTTAGATAATATTGTGAGTAGGCAAGAATTCCCCTACACTTAAGATGTCTTGAAAATGTGTAAATCATAAATGCTGTAAGGCAGTGTAAGACATTTATTGTCAAAATGATTTATTTTGGAAACATTAAAATCCCCTGTGTTTCAGCTCTAGACATCTAAAGACTAGTCAGCCATTTCATTCACTCAATAAATAGATAAACATTATCTATCAACATCCAAGATAAGCAGCAAACAGTTTTTACAAAACCAATTACTTAAGATTTGCTGACTACTCAAGGCATTTCTTACTGATGTTGTTGTTGTTTTTCTTTTGACTTTTCCCGGTTAGAGGTTGCCACAGCGGAACTCCGGTCCACTAATGATTGGCAGTCGATTCTTATGGTGCCAAGGTGCCAGCCCGACACCCAACCTTCAACAAAGGCATGCCGATTCACACATGTCTTTTGAACGCAACTCGACCACAGGGAGGACATGCAGACTCCACACAGAAGGTGCTCCAGCCGAGAATTGAACGGGAGAACCTCTTGCTGTGAGGCGACAATGCTACTGCTGCACCACCGCGGCTTAATGATGATGGTAGCAAATAGTATCTCAAGAGCAAAATACAGTATAAAGTTAATTACTGTAACATATCTTACAATATTTTTCTTTAGTTTACTTCTTTAGTTAAACTATTCTGTTTTCATACATTAGATTTAAGCATATATGGGACTGTCTTCTTTATAAAAGTGTTCCTGTATTACTGTCTGTTCATTTTATGTACTTTCTCTAGAACTGCAGATGTAATTTTCCTTCAGGTGTTCTGTGGTGTTCCAAAAATATGTTACCTCTGTTCCATTCAAATTAATTTTTGGTATTATACAAACATGCTAAGATTTGAACTTTGATTCCCTTATGCCTTTTATATCTATGACAGACATGTATGTAAGCAATAACACCTGACAAAGTGTGTGTTGATGTGTAATTAATTCCCGTCTTGGGATACACTCCTGGAAGGGCATTACTTACACATTTACACACCCTGGAGGTGTGTAGGTGGAGGTATATTAGAGAATGAGATCTCTGTAAAATTGTTGTATTTTACTTGCTTATTATTTTTAAGTACTATATTATTTTTTTATATATTTTTGATGTAAAATAGTTCCTTCGGCTAATGCTTAAAACTTTCTGTAGTATATGTTAATGGTGTTGGAGGAAGCATTTTATATAAAAAATATATAAAAAATAGTACTTAAAAAAATAAATAAGTAAGTAAAACAAATTTTCAGAAAGCTCATTCTTTCTCTCTGTCTCTCATACATAGCCTATTCTGCTTTGGCACAAACATACATATACACACACACACTCAGGTATCATACTCGCATTAACTCACACAGGATTGCTCTCACTCTCTCTCGATCTCTCTCACACACAGTCTCTTCTGCTTTCATACATGCATTCATTCACACACATACACAGAAACATAAATGCATTCCTTCACATACATACACACACACACACACACTTTTTTCCTGTTTATTTTACACACAGTAAAAGCTCTACTTAGTGAGCCATTCTTTTGCAGTCTGAGCTCCACGGCAGCTTGATATGCTGCTGTGAAGTGGTGGACTTGTTTTTCAGATGGCATTACTTGTGCAGTAATACCCTGCTGGAGAACATTTGCTCTCCAGTCAGGATGTTGATGTACAGTTTGCCCATTCTCTAAAGTGGTATGAATGTCACATAAATATAACTCCACATACATTTTAACAGCAGACGCCTAATCATAACTATATTTGTTTACTACCCACCATGAACTGGCATGCTATGCATTGCTTCCCTTGTTTATTGCTAATTTTAAGATGATAACATCCTGTCTCTCACAAAAATACATCTATTAGAGAGTCTCTCAGATTGAGTATCTTCATTTTGTTTTGGCAGCTATATGTCTGCTAACATTTCAAGTTGACTACAAGTGCTGATATGCTAGTAGCTCATGGCACACCTGCTTGCTGCCACTTATTCAGAAAGGCAAGTGTTTGAACTTCTATGTACTCAGTCTCCTGTAACTACCTAGCTCTCCCAATATTCTGTCCTATAACACTGTATAGCACTACCGGAACCCTAACTCTAACCCTAAAATTATTTTCCCACTCCCTAACCCTAGGACTTCCTTCTTCCTCTCCAACCCTGACTTCCTTCCCAATACCTAACACAAATACTCCCTTCCTACTCCCTAAACCTAAAATTCTCCTCCTGATCCCTAACCCTAAGACTCCCTTCTCTCTCTCCCTAACCCTAAGACTCTCATTTTCCCTAGCCCAAAAAACCCCCTTCCTAAACTTAAAACTGACTTCCTGACCAGTGCCCAAATCCACCCCTTACCACTTCCTCATCATGGCTCTGCACTTACATTGCCTGAACTTAAATAATGTGTTTGAGTAAGCTGTGGCAGCTGCTTTCCTAAACTCATTTTTGACTTTGAATGTTAGCAGCTGCCTACCAGAGCTATAAGATATTCAGATTCCTGGCTTTGAGATAGTAGTTTTGAAATACTTGGGACATGAACATTTATGGTAATTCCTAAAATTTCATCAGACACAAACAATTTTCAGTCCTGCAATACAATAATATTTAAATACCCAACTAGATGATTATAAGTTGGTATGATGTGTAGGTTTCTTTAAAAAATTCACGTTGCAAAACTACCACTGTTGATGCCTGTACTAAAGGCAAGATTTAGCATTTCCAGCCTACACTCTTAAATAATTTGTCAGACTCCTGTAACTACCTAGCCCTCCCGATATTCTGTCCTATAACACTGTATACCTCTACCAGAACCCTAACTCTAAACCTAAAATTCTTTTTCCATTCCCTAACCCTGGGACTTCCTTCTCGGTCAGTAGTTTTGAAGTACTTGGGACTTACATACCCAACTAGTTGATTATAAGTTGGTATGATCCAATTCTGCAATACAATAATATTTAAATACCCAACTAGTTGATTATAAATTGGTATGATGTGCAGGTTTCTTTAAAAATGTCATGTTGCAAAACTACCACTGTTGATGCCTGTACTAAAGGCAAGATTTAGCATTTCCTGCCTACACTCTTAAATAAATTGTCTGCCATGACATAAATTCTGTTTAGATGGTGGTGTGAGACTAATGTTGAAGTGGATAGACAATTCTAGCATTCAGGAATTATGCTGTGGTTGAAACAGTGTGCTGTAAATGCTGAATATAGCTGTAGTAAAGGCATTATTGAGAACAAGATGATCGCTTTTAGGTATAGTAAGTTACATTTCAGGTTGGAAAGCCAATATGACCCTGGCATGGGCATCTGATAATTTCCTCATTTTTTTCTGTTGATATAATATATGCCACACTGACTCTGTTTTCCCTATGCTGACTCTGCTTGCCCTGTGTTGCACTTGCCTGCCCGTTATCTGCATCCCACTGTTTTCCTATAAGGATAGAAGATGAAAGCAGCAGGACCTTCTAAGTTCATATTGCAGGTGGAGAGGGAGTATATTATTTTAAGGTCCTAAACTAGGTTCTGTGAAACAGTCCCCCAAAACATCCATTGGCCGGGACGTTCCTTACTCACACAAGTAATGATTCACTGCATGGAGTTTCACACATTTTGGACTGTCTTTGCATAAGCTGATTCATCTTTACTATCCCAAAAGACTATTGTTAAGAATACACCACAGAAATAATTTTCCTTGATATTGTTTTCTAGGATTGAGCATGCAGGATAAGTTTTTGCTTTTCTCACTACTTATGTGAATGTTCAGTGCTCAAAATGCCAGTCACACTCTGGGAGATAAATTAGCAGATAGGACACTGTGACCCCCTATGCCAGTGGGCTAACAATTTCCTTGCACTTCCTTTTGTATACTATTATTATCATAGCTTTCAGGAAATGAACTTGCATATTTTGACTGCTTGCTTACAGTCTCTTGTTGTTTGGCCCTTCAGGCTGTTCTTGCCTTCTGGCATTATGAGAGTGACCACAGCACTCTACATGTTCATATGAGGAGTACAGAATATGGTCATTTATGGTCAAAGGAAAAATCCTGGCAGAAGAGTATCATAGGTCTAGCACAGTGATGGTGAACCTTTTGGGCTTGGTGTGTCAGAAATTTGGAAAATGCCTATCTTAACTCTGCTGGAGTGTGACTTTGAACAAAAGAGAAACAATTCTTTACATATTTATTTAAAAAAAAAAACTACAGTCCAGTAATGTGTGCTGCTATGTATTATAAAAGTAAAAGAAAAATCAGTGACTTACAATAAAGAAAACAATATGGCTCTGACAACTGGGCTTAAAATATTGCACCAAAAAATTACCCTACTTTTAATAGTAATTTTGAATTGAATTGAAAAAATATGGAACACACTGCATTTGATTTGATTAACAGCAATTATTGACTTTTTTGTTGCTGAATTTTAAGAGATAAGTATAGGGTCACATATTTCTTGTATTTTTGTCCATTCAGTTTCTTTGGCAACTTGGGTGTTGGTGAATGCTGGTGTGTCACTCAAAACGTTGTGACATGTCACCTTTGACACGCATGTCATAGGTTTACCATCACTGGTCTAGCATGCCTGATCAAATGCTGTAAATAGTATCTCACACCTATCCCAATCATACTGCTTCCTCTCACCCAGCTTTTTCGTCTTCTCTTAAGCTTAACAGTTATTATCAGTTATCGTATGCTGTTCACAGTTTTTGGCAAAACATTCTCCCTATCAGGTATCCTCTGATTAAAGAAAAAAATTATCTGTCAGTCATAAACTTCTACCCATTGCCAGTTGTTATTAAACTTTTATTTCGATCCTTTTCCCAATGTTCCTTCAAGATATTATAAATCCAAACCTAGTCTCCTTCTCCATTCTTGCATTCAATGTATCTATCTATATATATATATATATATATATATATATATATATATATATATATATATATATATATATATATATATATAATATGGTTCCCCTTCACAAGATTGAATGAATGGAAGCTCGAAATGCATAAGCCCGAGACCAGAATCTTGAACTTCCATTCACTTGAAATTGTGAATGGGAAGTTTAGGGTTAGAAAAAAAAAGAGTTCAGTTACCTTTTTGCAGGGGGCTAGGTTCCTCTGCACCCTTGCAGCTGCCATCTAAGAGCTGTGTGACTGCACTATAGCGGAAAACTGGGAAATCTTCCATTTTGCGCTTATGCATATAGCGTGGAATGGGAGATTTCCCTTTCCTTCGCTGTAGTGCGATCTCGGAGTAGGAGTATTTAAGTAGGGGTGGATGTGGGGTGTGCAGGGGGGCGAAGCATTAGAGAGGTGTTTTTTTTTTTAATTTCCCCTTCACATTTTCAAGTTTCTGTAAACTTGAGATTCTGGCTTCGGGGTTATGAATTTCGAGTATAGAAATTCGATCTTGTGAAGGGGAAAACTATATATATATATATATATATATATATATATATATATATATATATATATATATATATATTAGCCCAAGTGTTTTCAGTCTTGTCTACTAACTCAGCAACCTGTTCCTCAACAATTCCTTGCCCCCCTCTCTTTGTACTGTCTCAGGCCAGGTGTGATCTAACTAAAGCTATACAGACAGAATCATTTACTGCTCAGACAACTTTGTTCCACAAGCTATATGTCTAAGCATTTGGTTTAGATGCTGTACATCTTAGCATTTCATTTGCCTTTGATATCACAGTCTAATATTATTCTTAGTGATTTATTATAGCTGTTATCAGAGTTTTGTAGTCCTACTTCTGATGGACTTCTGTAAGCTTCACCCACACATTATAGACAAAGTCCCAAGACTGGCACTTCTCACATGAAAGTATTTTATATATATATATATATATATATATATATATATATATATATACTGCCTTCACATAAAAACACAAACCCAAGGCAGAAACACACTCAACCACCACAACACAACACTAATCACGAGAAACTTAACTCTCCTAAACAGTGTGCCACTTAACCAAAGTCCCTATGGCAAAGCAGCATGCCCAACACACTAGTCATAGGTGACTCGATAGTGAAGCACACTGATGTCCCACTCACTAGGCTGAATAATAAGAAAGTAGCAGTCAGCTACCTGTCAGGTGCCAGGATCCACCACATAACGTACGCACTCAGGTCCCTCAACAACAGGTACAAATATGACTCTGTCATTGAACACGTAGGTGTGAATGACCTGAGATGTACCTCTCTATACTACATGAAAAGAGACATGGAGGAGCTCTCGGATTAAGTAGCCCAGGCAGGTATGACCCTAGCCATGAGCAGCATCCTACCATCACCCAGAATGATACCACAGTACAAGCAGAAAATGATTGATTTCAACAATTGGCTGTTTCTGGTGTCATTCTAAGGGGATCCGGTATCTGTCTGCCTGGGATGATATGATTGACAGACCTCGATGCTTTCCCAGAAATGGCCTGCATCTGTCACCCTTGGGCATATGGATACTGGCCAAGGCTCTTGCCACCCCTATAGTGCCTTTTTAGGCTGTGTTCCAAAGACCAAATTGCCACCGTAACAGCTACAAGCAAATGCAATCTAAGGGTCATACTGCTCAACACTAGAAGTCTAAATCTCAAAATGCACTCTTTGGAAGCACTCCTTAAAATGGAGAACATTGACATTTGTGCTGTAACAGAGACCTGGTTCAAGGCAGCAGAAAACACCCCTACACTACCAGGCTATAACTCATTCCACACCTTTTGGCCCCAGAACTTGGATCAAAGCTCCAAAGGTGGTGGTGTTTCCATATTCATAAAGGATGTGCACACCTCCAGACTGGTAGCCCAACATAATGCATCAGAGATACTTCAAGTGCAGCTAACACTTGGGTAAGACAGTGATTCAGGTCATAGCCTGCTATAGGTCCCCAACCATGTCCCAAGACTCACACTCCACATTCCTAAGCACACTGGAGAATATTAGGGTCCAACCTAACACATTCATACTAGGCGACTTCAACTACCCCTCCATAACTGGTAAAACTACTTGTTTACCAGTACACTTTCCCAACATTTCCTGGAATTCATTAATTCCAGTGCCCTGGACCAGCTCATTCTTACCCCCATTAGAGGTAGCAACATCCTTGACATGGTCATTACTAACATGGGTGACTGTTGCTCTACACCAATAGTCAACACCAACCTGGTTAGATCCAACCACAAGCTAATCACCTTGGAAATCCACCCCCTCCTACAAAGGTAACCACCATGAAATGAAAAACTTCACCAAAGCTAACTTTGGGCTCCTAAAAACAGAGGTGGCTATCTTCATGGCACCCATGCAAATGGAGAATATTTGCATGACTGCCAAATCATACACAAATGCATTGTACGAACACTTATACAAATGCATGGATCTCGCAATACCCAATAGAACCAAGATGCTGTCCTCCAAAAAAAGGAAGCCAGTCTGGTGGTCCCCTGCCATAAACAAACTCTACAACAGAAGGAGGAAACTGATATGGAATAATGTGAAGTCCCAAGACTGGAAAAACTCCCTTATGAAATCCTCTAAAGTTAGCTATGAAAACAGAATGGCAGCAGATAGTAAAGAAAATGACAAGGCCTTTTATAGGTATGTAAAAGATCTCCATGGCAATACCCAAATTTGTTCTGAGCTACTATACAATGGTACCTCCTATAGTGAGCCAACACATATTGCCAATACACTGGCCAACAGATTCAGTGCCAACTTTAAACCCCCCTCCCAAAGGACCAATTACAATACCAGTAGATTGCCAGGCACCCAGTATTACTGCTGCACAGGTTAAAACAGCACTGTCCAAGGCCAAGAATACAGCTTCTGTGGGACCTGACAATATCCCTGACTGTGTTCTACATGAACTACAGAGTGAACTGGCACCTCACCTGTGTGCCCTGTTCAATCACAGCCTCACCTCAGGTTTTGTCCCTACTGAATGACACACTGCTACAGTCATCCCTCTCCACAAAGGAGGAGTGATTACAAACACTGGGAACTATCGCCCCATTAGCCTGATGAGTCTGATATGCAAAGCTATGGAATGCATCATCATGGACCTAATAAACAAGGATATAGGGAATCTCCAAACTCTGGATCCCACACAGTTTGGTTTTGGGAAGGTTAGATCATACCTGCTCAACCTGGCTGACTTCTTTGAGTCAGTCACTAGAGCTGTGGATGAAGGCAAGGTAGTTCATACAGCCTACCTTGATCTTGCCAATGTCTTTGATACCATTCCCCATTCAGGAATCATAGAAAACACACTAAGCTTGGCATCAACCCCTATATCACTAGGTGGGTTGCAAACTGGCTCACAGATAGAACCCACAGTGTGAAAGTAGCTGACTCCAAGTCAGACTGCCTACCAGTCACAAGTGGAGTCCCACAGGGTTCGGTCATGGGTCCTCTCCTATTTGGTTTCTACTTCTCTGAAGTCCAGGACAACACAAAGGGAATCTGGCTGACAAAGTTTGCAGACAATTGCAAGTTGGAAGCTATTATTAACTCCCCAAGTGATGTTGACATCCTACAGAAAGGCCTCACTGAGACCAATGACTGGTGTCAGAACCATGGCCTTAAGCTCAATGCCAAAAAATGTGTCATCATCCCCTTTGGGAAAAATCCAGTTCCCATGGATTACCATATCGATGGTAGTCCACTGAACACAGAAGGCTTTATAAGAGATCTGGGAACACAGGTTAACACCAACCTCTCTTCTGACCACCAGATTGCCACTGTGGTCAGAAAGTCCTTCTATGTGGCACATCTCATTACTAAGGGTTTTGCATTCAGGAAACAAGAGGTCATTGTCTCTCTCTACTCTTCCCTCATTAGGCCAGTCCTTGAGTACAATGCCCCATTTGGCATGTAGCTCACTAGACATCTGCAACAACTGCAGAGGCTGCAAAAGTACCTCGAAAGAGGATCCTAGACCTTAAAGACTTGTCCTATATGGACAGACTTAAAAACTCCAACTATTCTCTGTCTGATATTACCTACTTAGTGGCGATCTCTGCTTGACTTACAAAGCCATGTCTGACCCAGCTCTGTTAGAAATGCTCCATCTAAAGAAATCCCAATCCCTCTGCACCACACGCTCCAGAGACCTCAACCTCTTTACGACAATCAACAGAACATGCTGGAGGGACAGGTTCATAACCCAGAGACTGCCCATGCTATGAAATAGACTTCCCATATATGTAAAACAGCACCTCACTGGCCCTCTTCAATAGAAATTTTGATGAGTGGATAGGAAATAGAAAATTCACCCTGGGGATTGCTCCAGTGGCTCTACTCGACAGAGGGACTGGGAACTAAGGTCAGGTGGCACGATGCCAGGGTAATCCTATGGACTAGGCTTGTAAAGGCTCAAGGGCCATTAGCTTAGTACATACCTATGAACCTATGAACCTATTTGTCACCAGTGAATCTCAGAAATCACCTCTTTGTGCAGTTAAATCTGTTCAGTACCTTCTGAAATGGATCATTCTAGTCCTCCATTCACTGGCCCATTCTTAGTACAGTCAACAAATTCATCTTATTCTGAGTCACAGCTAGAATATCTGATACATAAACATGGAGCCATATCTATGTATGGCACTTGACTAAATTCCCACCTTTATAAACCTAGATGAATGCACAAGCCATCATTCCTGTAGTCCATGATTGTCTCTGTCATTTTGACTAGAGTCACAGCCATGGGATAGGGTTAGATGACAGAGGTCTATTTACTGGTTTCTAATCATATGAATTTCCAGCTGTTCTACTATTAAATCAGACCTAATGCTTAATTAGCTTCTCTGTGAAGCCATAAGAGAACACAAAAAGGTGCTAATTAATATGCTATAATAACCTCCATCAAGCTTCACTTCAGAGATCAAACACATGCAGATTAAAAAACAACACCTTTCCTGGAATATAACAACAACGTAGCACATGGACTGCCACAATCAGGGCCAGCCTTAGCTGAAATGGTGCCCTAGGCAAAGTAGTGCTCCAGCGCCCCTTAAGCCCCACCCACACCATACTCATGATACACTCCTATTTGAGCCGCAGCCACAGATATGTCACTCCCCATGAAAGCCACTCCA
Organism: Protopterus annectens; assembly: GCF_019279795.1. NCBI lineage: Eukaryota > Metazoa > Chordata > Ceratodontiformes > Protopteridae > Protopterus > Protopterus annectens. Next base: position 343,126,279 of record NC_056728.1, on the reverse strand, counting down.
GTTATATCCTTCAATTTTTTTTAAATGTATGAAAATCAGTTTCTGCTGTAATGGATTTTGCATTACCAAGCATTTTCTGAAAGTTACGAAGTCCAGAATTAATACCAGAGTTAATCTGACAAGTAATAAGATCAAACGTCAGAACCAGCTAAGAAACACGCACACGCACACACACTTTACTTTATGACATAATGCAGTCTCAGCAGGTGCCCAAAGCTGTGCCATCAGCTGGCAGGTATCACTCACCCAGACATATTTCCTGTGGTCTCCAGTCCCTTTCTTCTTCCCTGCTGCTCAGCACCACACATTCATGTACTGCTTTGACATCTGTAGTGTTGCTGCACTTTCACATCTGTAGCATTGCTGCTGTGATCTTTATTATTAACAATGCAATTAAGACATACTGCAAATTAGTCACTAAATCTCTCTGCTCCTGCTCTGGAAATGTTTTCTCCACTATATCTTTCTGTAAACCAGAACCTGGTTTGCCCTTCACTAACATCTACTTTAGTGTATCATCATCCAAAGTATCTCCACTTAAAAGTTGTTATGACTTCATCTCTCACTTCCCTCTCGATGGTCTCTGCATACGCTATCACAACCATTTACCTAGGCTCTGCCATCATGGATTTACCCCCATCAATGTCCCAGGGCAGAAGCCCCCCCTCCCTCCACAGCACTTCCTCCTGAAAATAGTTGTGAACCTTTCCCCAGTGCTGTTGAGAAATTTTACCCAAGGTATCCCCAAAACAATAGGCCACAGGCCCCAGTGGGACTACCCAGGTCAACAAACCATACATGCGTATATACCACACACATAATTAGCTTTTTATATATATATATATATATATATATATATATATATATATATATATATATATATATATATAAACTACCACATTCTTGAAACCCATAAATCTGAAGTAGTTAACTTCATTTGGTCTGCAACCTGTGGGATTCGGATCCGACCTCGGATCGGAGCTGGCAACTTTACAAAGCTTAGATCCGAGCTCCTAGCTCCTCCCCTTATCCATAATCCCCTGCCAACCCCGACTGACCCCAGATCTAGTTTGCCGCGCTTCTGGTCAGCAGCTAGGTTTTGAGCTCCTGGTTCTAGGGTCTTCACAGAGTTGTGAGAAATTTTAAAACTTTGTTTTTCTTCTTCCTTTTAGTGTACAAGTGTGTTGTGTTAGGTTCCCTTTGGTGTAACTCCCGTAGTTGAACTTTTTTAGTTAATTTTCCCTCCCCTCCCCTTCGCTGGTGCGTAGTTCTGTGTGTAGTGTGTTTGGGGCCTAGTGAGTGTGTTTTCTTTATTATGTCTGAGGCCCCAAAGCCAATCTTTTCTAAGTGCACCGAGTGTGGCCATAAGCTCTCCCCAGCGGATGGCCACACTCGGTGCGTCTGGTGCCTTGGGGCTAAACACCTTTCCTCTGGATGCACTATCTGTGTGGCGTTCAACCCCAGGGCACTGAAGGACCGGTGGTCTAAGCTGATCCTGGCGGGACTTTTGCCCCCCGGATTCGGCTTCGGCCTCCGGTGCTTCTGTGGCGTCCTCCCAGGCTTCGGTGGCGGCCACTCCTGCCTCCCTCCCCCTGGCCGGGACTCAATCTCCCGCTTTGGCACCGGAGGAAAGGGAGTCCAGGAAAGAGAAACGGAGGGAGAAGCACCACAAGCGGCAGGCCGAGGCCTCCGCTTCGGCCCCCCCTGCTAAGCAGGCTTCTCCCTCTACGGCTTCCAGGTCTCCTCCTTCTCAGCTCCGGTCTCCATGCTTCTCACCGGGACCCGAGGAGGAGGAGACCCGATCTCCGTCGAGGTCATCGAGGCGGCACTCCCGGCCAGCCTTGGTGGCCTCGTCGAGATCAACACGTAGCCTTTCTGAAGCTGATTTGGACCAGGTGATGCGAAGGTTCATCCAGGCCAAATGCAGATGGGAGTGCTCCTGCCCCCCCCCCCTCCGGGGGGGAGCTCAACACCCTTCTTTGCCCCGATAGCTCCTTCTCTGACCCGCTTCCCGGGTTCGGAACACTCGGAGCCGGGCAGCATTGGAGCCGGGGGTGGGTCGGCGCCGACAGTATCTGGTACTTTGGCTCCGACTCTCCCTTCGAGTTTTCTGGATCTGTCCTTGTCAGATCCGAGCTCTCAGAGCCATGCTCTGAGCTTCAGATCCGAGGCGTTTGGTGTGTCTTCGGCTCCTTCCAGGTCGGAACACACTGGCCCTTCGGATCCGATGGTCTCGGCGCCGGCTCCGATCCATCCATCGGATCCGAGTGAGGGTCGGCTCTCGGATCCTAGAGAGAGTGGCTCTCCCACGGCCTTCGATGTGGTGGCGAGGGCTCTGTTGAGTGCATCTAGGCCCCCGCTCCCTGCTACAGCTCCATCCCGCACTCCCTCTCCCATCCCCCGGCCACAGGGACAGCCTGCTTTGACGTCTCAGGTCGTTCCCCTGGAACAAGACGTTGCTGGTGAGTCGTCCTCAGACAGTCCCCCCGAGGATGTTCCTCACAAGCGGAACTGTAAGAGGAGGCACGTGGACTCCCCCGAGTCCTTGACAGAAGACACGGATTTGGATGAGGGGAAGGCTCCCCAAGGTCAACCCCCGAGGATGTCTCCTTTGGAGACATCATGGAAATGCTTAGGATAAGAGGGGGGTGGTCTGCCCCCATGGCTTCCTTGGACGAATCCGTGTTCCTGGAGGCGTTCAAAGCAGGCCCATATACCTCTTGGGTGTCCTCCCGGCCGACCCCTTAGTGGACCTTATCACCACTAGGGCATGGAAGGAGCCGGACACTGTGGAGACAGTCCCCAAATGTCCCAAAAGGATCCTGAGCCCTCCAGCAGAGAAATCCCATTGGAGCAAGGGACCCCCCGTAGATGCTGTGTTGGTGGCGGCAGCCACCAAGAGGGAGCTAGCCCAAGATAGTCCCTCGGTCCATCCCCCGAGCAAGGAGTCTCACTCGATGGACCGTCTCGGGAAGCGGGTCTTTAGTTCAGCGACCTTCTCTGTAAGGTCCCTGAACTACATGGCACATATCATTCGACTTCAGCAAGACCTTATCAAAGAGTATGCTGCATCGGCCCCGGAGTCCATGTCAGGGGAGGAGAAACAGTTGTACTCCACTCGCATGGCCACTCTTAGGTCCATATCAAACACCTCTATGCGGCCTTTATCCCATGCTACAGAGGGGGCCGCTAGAGTCAGCGGAGCAGGCCTAGTTATGAGGCGCCAGGCCTGGCTCCGACATTGTGATTTCGCGGAACCCTTCAAGGCGTCCTTTGCGAATGCCCCCTTCGATGGTTCTGCCCTATTTGGCAAGACAGTTCGCGAGACCTTGGTCCAGAGCGAAAAGGATGGGAAGACGTTGTCTGCCGTCAGAGTCCGCTTCTCTGCTCCCCAGAGGTCCTTCTCCAAGAACCAAAAGGGACAGAAGAAGATGTGGTTCCAAAAGTTGCAACAATCCCAGTCAGCTCCGGAATCCCAGTCCTTCTGCGGCAGAAGAGGACAGGGTGGACGCCGCCCTAGAGGCAGAGGGGGCTCGAAGAACTTTGGGTCCAGAGAAACCTTCTCTGATCGGCTCACGCAGCAACCCTGAAGGGCTGCCCGACTGCTCCACTCTGGAGGCAGTCTGGGGGTGTTTCTCGAAGCACCTGGCAGCTTGGGAGTCCATTACAACAGACCGCTGGGTGCTTCGTATCATATCCAGAGGATACAGAATTCCCTTTTCCTACATTCCTGACACCCCCGGACACCTCCCCGATGTTCCACCCAATCAGAGGGAGGCAGCAGCTGTGGAAATTCGGCTGCTTTTAGAAAAAGGAGCCATCCAGCACGTCCCCTCAGGCCAGTCCAGATCGGGTTACTACTCCAGGTTCTTTTTGTTGCCAAAAAAGATGAGGGACCTAAGGCCCATTCTCGATCTTTCCCTACTAAATCTGTCAGTAACCAGAGAAAAGTTCCAGATGGTCACTCTTCAATCTATTCTCCACCACTTGCAGGAGAACGACTGGATGTGCTCCATAGACCTCAAGGATGCCTACCACCACATACTAATGGACGAACAGTCCAGGAGGTTTCTCCGCTTCCAGCTGGGAGCCAGTCATTACCAATTCAGGGTCCTCCCCTTTGGTCTCACCTCAGCCCCCAGGGTGTTAGCAGTGATTGTGGCCCACCTGAGACTCCAGGGAATGCAGTTCTTCCCGTACCTGGACGACTGGCTTCTCACCACCCCGACAAGGCATCTACAATGCTTAGCCAGGGACTACTTTCTCAACCTTGCTCCACAACTAAGGATCACTATAAACTTAAACAAGTCCTCTCTCACCCCGACTCAGGTGATAGACTTTATCGTGGCCAGACTGGACACCAACAGGCAACTAGCCTTCTTAACTTCTGACCAGTTACACACTTTGAGGGCACATGTGCGGGCCATCTTTCAATCTTCAAAACCTCCGGCAGGATTGGTTCTGAGGGCCCTGGGGTCTATGGCAGCTACTATAAACCTCCTTCCCATAGCGCATCTGAACATGAGGATTTTACAGTGGACTCTCCAAGTCCAATGGTCCCTTCTTCACTACCTCTTGAGTCACCCCATTTCTCTCAGCAGGGCCTGCAAGAGGGCTCTCATTTGGTGGCTTCAATCACCGGACCTCCAGGCGGGACGCCCCTTTGCCATGGCCTACCCTCTCGCCACGGTGACCACGGACGCCTCTCATCTGGGGTGGGGGGGGGGCATTATTCGAGCAGGACAGTCCAAGGCACATGGAACGATTCGGAGACCTTATTGCACATAAATGTTCTAGAGATGAGGGCAGTGCTGTTGTCGTTGCAAGCACTTCAGAGCCTTCTCTCTGTAGGAACAATTGCAGTCTAAACAGACAGTATGTCTGTGGTATGGTATATCAACAAACAAGGGGGAACCAAGTCTTACCCACTCTGTCGAGAAGCCATGAGAGTGTGGGAATGGGCGATCTCCACCAACCGCTTTCTCATTGCAACGCACATTCCGGGATGGACCAACATCCTAGCAGACAGACTGAGTCGCACCATCCTTTCACCTTATGAGTGGTCCCTCAATCCTTGAGTAACGAGTTGAATTTTTGCCGTTTGGGGGCAGCACTGTTGCGATCTTTTCGAGTCTCCCTTGAACACGAAATGCAACAATTACTTTGCTCTCATTCCCCCTGCCGGGGAAGACCCGAGGGATGCCTTGGTGCATGCTTGGCCACCCGGTCTTCTCTATGCCTACCCTCCTCTTCCCCTCATGCTGAAACTTCTTCAGAAAGCCAGTCGGTTGGGGAGCAGGATGATCCTCATTGCCCCATTCTGGCCTCGCCAAGCTTGGTTCCCTTACCTCTGGTCTCATCAAGTGAATCCGCCCTGGATTCTAGATCCCCTTCCAGATCTAATTTCCCACCCCCAGGGACTTCCACTTCCCAACCTGGCCAGCCTCAAGCTTACGGCTTGGCAGCTCCAGTTCCACTTGCAGCTAGGACTCCTGGTATCTCTTCTCCAGTTAAAGCTATTCTAGTAGCAGCGCACAAGCCCTCTACTAAGCAGGTCTATGGTAGTAAGTGGAAGCGTTTCTCTATTTGGGCAGAATGCCATAATTTGGACCCTTTTACAGCCCCCTTGCCTGCGGTGCTGGACTTTCTTTCAGGTCTTTTTAATGACAGAGCTAGCTGTTCTACGGTTAAGGTTCATTTGGCAGCTATCTCTCATTACCACGTAGGTACTGAAATGGGCCCTTTGATCTCTACAAAATTGTGCAAAACGTTCCTAAAGGGCACCTTTCTTCTTAGACCTCCAATAAAGGAAGCGGTACCCCCATGGCATTTGACCTTGGTATTACAAGCCCTGACAGCCCCTCCCTTCGAACTGTCATCTTCAGTAGACCTCAAATATTTGTCATGGAAAACAGTCTTTCTTGTGGCTATTACCTCAGCCAGGAGAGTATCCGAATTACAAGCTCTTTCTGTGAAACCCCCATACTTAGCCTTTCACAAGGATAGGGTTTACCTCAGGACCAATCCCTCTTTCCTTCCGAAGGTAGTTTCTGAATCTAATATCAACCAATCTACCAACTTGCCGGTATTCTTTCCTAACTACAAGAACAAAGGGGAGTACAAATTACATTCTTTGGACGTACACAGACAACTTAGATTTTATATTCATAGGATATCTGGTCATAGACAATCCGACCAGTTGTTCGTCTCCTTTGCCAAATTTAATTTAGGTAAACCGGTCTCGAAAGTTTCCTTATTGAGATGGATCTCACAGTGTATCATTACAACATATCAAAATTCCGGCAGGCCCGCACCTCAAGGAGTTCGTGCACATTCAACTAGGGCTATGGCTACTTCTGCTGCCTTTAAATCCAGGGTTTCCTTGGATGATATCTGTTTAGCAGCCACTTGGGCCTCATCTCATACCTTCATCAATCATTATAAATTGGACATTACCTTCAGAGGGAGAACTTCTTTTGACTCCACAGTGCTCCGGAACATCCTTCCATGAAGGCCGCCCAAGGTTTAGGTAGCTGGGGACTCTGTCCCACAGGTTGCAGACCAAATGAAGTTAACTACTTCAGATTAAGAATTTATGTACTCACCATAACATTCCATCTGAGTAGGTAAACTTAATTTGTCTGCAACCGTTCCCCCCTCTGTCCCCCTGACCTTCAGATGTGTTTTCATGTCATATAGTGATGTACCATTCTAATAATGTAGTTAGTTATACACTATAGTGCTTGCAGGCAAACTTGATCTGAGGTCAGTCAGGGTTGGCAGGGGATTATGGGTAAGGGGAGGAGCTAGGAGCTCGGATCTAAGCTTTGTAAAGTTGCCGGCTCGGATCCGAGGTCGGATCCGAATCCCACAGGTTGCAGACAAATGAAGTTTACCTACTCAGATGGAACGTTTTGGTTAGTACATAACTTCTTATTCTGAGACCATAATAGCAAAAAAAAAAAAAAAAAAACACTGAAGGCCACTATGTCTAAAAATCTTGTATACTGAGCCCCCCCCTACCGGTGTAAACCCAGAAACAAGTGCTAACATGGTACTGCATGGGGGAAGTCCAGTAGTCAATATATTGTAGTCTTCAGTGTTTTGGTCTTTTGATGTTGCTGTGGAGTGAACCATCTACTTGGCTCCTTGTAATGCCATTCTTCTTCTGTTCCCTGATTCACCTGAGTGAGCACTGATGAAACAGGCTGGAACCTCCTCTGGTTAAGAACGTTTTTTTTTTTTTATAATTGTTCATTTTTTCCTATGCCATTACGTTAATTTCCCTGGCTATAGCCTTTCATGTTTGTAAACGGGGCTTCACTGCTAACAACTGAAACATTCATCAAAAATATAAAGGCATTGCAAATTATTTTTGCATGCATGACATCAGCTGTGAGAGAGTAATCTTTTCAGTTGTTTTTGCTTTGCTTTAAAAGGAGCTTTATCCTCCCATTATTTGTATAAGTATGGAGACTTTAGATTAATACAATGCATTTACTGTTAATAATGGGTGCATAGTTTCCATTGTATGTTTGCAGTGCTTTGGCATGTGTTAATAGCCCTTCATTGTACAAAGATCCGAACAACCCTGATCTTTTATTTGAAGTTCAGTATTTTGTCCATGTTCGAGCTACCCCCCCACCCCAAAAAAAAAAAGGAACTTGACAGTTGTACTGGGTCCACCCAAGTTGGCAAATAAAAATGTTTTACCCCAGAAGACCTCTCCAGCTGGTGCTAGAAGTATGCTGGTTAACACGTTTTGACTAGGTTGAAGTGCAGAAATTCCTTTGAGTAGAGATTTATTTAGAGAGAGGAATCCAAGTACTCTAGAACAATTTGTATGACTCCTACTGTAAGAAACACCAAGTGGGTAATTAACCAGAAGGTTCTCAAGTAGCAAAGTCCCTGCCTCTAGAAAATAACTTGACCACTGGCAGGCAGGATAATCCCGGTTTTATTAGGTGTGCATGTTAAACACAGCGTATCTCATCCCTTTTCAGAAAAGTTAACTTAACAAGATAGGTAAGAGCCACGAACGTGCACCTCTGAAAAGGTATTTTCTTACTAACATTTTGCCTACAGCAAGAAATCAATACTTTTATCTGACCAGATGCATAGGCAGAAGCAATAACATGGCCAATGTACATTTACGGTGTTGCCGGTGGTTCACATTCTAACTGCTCACAAAAGCAACTAACAAGGAGAGACAGATAGCGTTTGAACGGGGCATTTGGCAGAGAATTTCAAAACTAATTGCACTGAGCTAAGATATGGCAGAAAACGATTCTCTCAAATCAGCACACATGTACGCTGCTCCATTCATTAATTTAATCATCTGCCAGACTGAGTTGTAAAGTTAAAAGAACTATTAATAAAAAAAAAAAATCCGTATTAATTTCAGACATTGAGAAGAGCGCAAACCCAGACTGGGTAACAAAAAAAAAGATTTAAATGAATAAATGACTAAAATTGCGCCCTTTATGAGATCGGGTTATATGGCGCCCTAGGCGGTTGCCTAGTTCGCCTATGCCTAAGGCCGGCCGTGGCCACAATTATACTTTGAATTTCGCAGAGACAATTTTATTAAAAACCTTTCTGTGCCCTGCTCAAGCATTAACAGCAGGAAGCACAGATCAGTGTCCAAAGCATTTTCAAAGCTTTAAAACCTGTAATGCACTTTGTTCTCTTTCTTTGTCTCTGTCCCTCACTCTCTCACACATTCACACATGTATGGCAGAGTCAAGTGTCTAACAGATGTTAAAACATTTCATTCCTCAGGGCACATAGCTTCTGACTGCTGTCTGTGTAACAGTGCGACTTGATTTACAGCTTTCAAAGTTGTAAAACCTTTCATACAAATACACTTCTTAGTATTCTTTTTTTCTTTGCTTTCAGTTGCTAGTAGTACACTAGGACAGCTAGAGTTCTGTATACTACAAAAAATATGATATGGTGTCTCTGATAATGAGACACTTGTTAATATGTTCTCAACAATGATGTCAATAGTCATCTGTTGAGCTTTGCTCTGCTCCACTCTCAAGGTGCATTTCTTCAAATTCATGTCTCAAACATGCAACAAGTTGGTTAAGGTTAGATACCTGATTATAGCCCTCCGAACTGTGTCAGGAAACGTCAGCCTATATTTGAATCGGTAATGCCTTCCAATTCCTCAGCAACTGCCTTTATATGCTTTTTTGGTGTAGATAGTAACCATGTGCTCATGGACTGGATGTTAAGTACAGAGTAACTGGGTTTTACCTAACAGAGTAGGCTGGCTCTGTACACCCCTCGGAATGCAACCCATTTGCAGTGAGCACTGTCTTACCACTACCTGTCTTTTAGGAAAAACAAACAAAAAAAAAACAATATCAGGAGGAGCATCAGTAACATAAAAGCCACTCAAGCACAGTGAGGACGTTCCTTCATTCTACTAGAGCTGGCTATGATAGACTTATGTATTGTAATAAATCAGACAGATCCCAACAAAGCAGCTTTACATTTCATACTAGATATACTGCTGCCTCTAGTGGACATATATTATCTAGCAGTCATAAAAAAGATGAATCATCTCTCTGGTTAACCCCTCTCCCCAAAAAAGAAAAAATACTAGAAAAGAAATCAGTCAAAGACTGCATGGAACCAATTAAAAGAGTGATTAACAAAACTACAACACCCAGTCGTTAATAAAAAACTGCTTGACAACATGAAGTCATTATTTTATGAAATTAACAATAATTTTGAATAGTACATCAAAAGACCCAAAGAATATTGCACTTTTTATCAATGATCATCATATCACCCCTTCTGAAGAAATTGTTGACACATTTGCCAATTATTACAACCAGTTTGCATGGAGGGATAATAACATAACAGTGGGGTCTCTACACACCATCTGTGCACACTTGCTTGACTTAACCTCCATTTTAGGAGATTAATAGATCTCACTCAGGAAGCTAGCATCTGCTCAACTGATATGATAAACTCTGCCCAAATGATCATAGAGCATGAGAACTTTCATCAGCTTTTCTTTGCAACACATAATGTACATTTATCTCAACTCCAGGGCCCTTTCCTGAAACATGGAACCTCACAAATAGGGGCATTTGCAACATATGAATCACATACACCAACCTTATTGCTCTGTAAATGTTGTTATATACTGAAAGGAATTATGTCATATCAGCTAAAGTCCTTCTTAGACATCGGTGAGCCCTTACAAAGAACCAACCAAGAATGTAAGAATATTTATACATATATACATACCCTTACAGGAAAGGAAGATGTTGTGATGATTCCGAAATGGCCAACAAAAGCTAATGTTTGCCATGGACTTTGCAGATAGATAGTGTCACAATATCAAAATCAGTGCATAGATATAGATATAAAGTATTGTCTTGAATTTTCAATTAGATACTAAAGTGCCAAAAGTTTTTTTTTTTATCATCATCATCTTCTTTCGGCTGTTCCCATTAGGGGTCGCCACAGCAGATCACTTGTTTCCATTTCTTCCTGTCCTCTGCATTTTGCTCTGTCACACCAACCACCTGCATGTCCTCTCTCACCACATCCATAAACCTTATCTTAGGCCTTCCACTTTTCCTGTTACCTGGTAGCTTCATCCTTAGCATCTTTTTCCCAGTATACTCAGCATCCCTCCTCAGCACATGTCCAAACCAACGTAATCGTGCCTCTCTGGCTTTGTCTCCAAACCTTCCAGTCTGGGCTGACCCTCTAATATACTTATTCCTAATCCTGCCCACCCTCGCCACACCCAGTGCAAAGCTTAACATCTTTAATTTTGCCACATCCAGCTCAAACTCCTGCCTTTTTGTCAATGCCACTGTCTCCAACCCATATTTTATAATAATTGAAACTATTGGCTGTATGTAAAATGTGCATGTACGTAGGCAAAATGTTAAACAGTTATGTTAATTGTTCATTTGTATGACTCGCACATTGCTGCTTACTGGAAGACAGCTTTAAATAATTGATTAGGTTTTCTTTAATGTAGGTTGTTTTTCATCTCATGTCTCACATAGCTTCAAAAATAATATGGAATTGCCTACTGGCTGAGCTCAGATGCTCAACACACGGAATGTTGAAATGAAGCTTAAATCATACATTTTCAAAGGACTCACTTGCGCACACACACACACAGACACACACACACACACACACACACACACACACACACACACACACACACATATATATATATATATATATATATATATATATATATATATATATATATATATTATATATATAGAGTTAACAAATGTCAGCCATGAGCAGCTGTTATCTGGCTGGCATAGATAAGTGGTCTAGCAGTTCATCTTCTAATGTGCTACTTTGATTGTTCATGGTTATACTTTTGCACTATTTTTGAGCTTGCAACTCATGTAAATTTTCTTTGCATAGTTTGGTTATGTTTTTGTAAATATTGCAGCAGGTTGTGTCTGAAGGTAGTTTTTCATCCAGTCAGTTACAATAAAAATGAGCAAAAAAATATATATAACACATTGAATACAAGTTCAACTAAGAAAATATAATTACTTCCACTATAGTATACTAAGGGTCTTTTTACTGATGATCCTTTCTGCTAAGTTCAAGCAGCCAAATCCTTTGCACACTAATACTGAACAGGTCATGAAGCAGCTACCTAACTCAAGGCTGTTACAAAAAGCATGCCATTGCCCGCCAAACAGACACTGAAGAGATTAAGAACTGTAGTCTTTCATCCTCTACAGAAATGTCTGGTTGTTGCAGATGGGGGAGCCCCCTTCATTTGGCAGCTGGCAGTGAGACAGACAGTATGGACTGAGGTCAGCCACCTTCCTCTGTGCACTGCATTAACTTGTGACATTGGGGCTTCCTTGCAGACTGAAATCAGCATGATTTTCATATGATGCAGAATACCATAAGGAAGAACCAAGAAATAAATGTCATCTGCATGGGACCATGGTATTCTAATTAGATAGAGCTGATGTCTGCCTAACATACAAAGCTATGTCAAACCCAGAGCTGTTGGACATGCTCCACTTAAAGAAATCCCAATCCCTCTGAGCTACATGCTCTAGGGACGTAAACCTTGTCACCACAATAAACAGAACATGCTGGAGGGATAGATTCCTGTCCCAGGGACTTCCCATACTCTGGAACAAACTACCTATCTATATCAAACAAAGCTCCTCATTAGTACTCTTCAAGAAAAATCTTGATGATTGGATGACAGATAGGAAATTCACCCAGGGGATCACTTCTGTGGCTCTTCTTGATAGGAAAATAATTTTCTTGGGTGGCAAAAGACACCATTTGGCTAGGCTTATATAGGCCCTAGGGCCAATAGCCTAGTACCTACCTATGAACCTATAAGCCCACCCTGATTATAGAGAGCTTCAGTTACCACATGGAGTACACCAACAATGGATGATCTAGAGGATGAATTCTGAAGCATACTAGAAACCATTATCCAGCTCTGTGGCATAAACAGATAGAGCCCTGGTTGTGATCCAGGTGACCCAAGTTCGACTAGCAGCTTGGGACCCAAAGGAACCAGGTGGGGAGGTGAGATCAGGTGCTTTGTGTCAACTTGTACATCCCTTGGACAGGACAGGGAAATGTGGGTAGGCCATAAAAAAAAAAAAAAAAAAAAAAAAAAAAAAAGATGTCTAGATAATGTCCTTGTAATCAGCTCTTGCTACAAAAGAATGAATAGGCTGGAGACAGCTCAAACCCAGTGAGGAAAAATGAGCAATATAGATGGGTGACAGATGGCTGACAGGTGTTAGGAAACAAACAAGCAAAAAAGGCATACCAGCATGTACAGCAGAAGGACAGTTACACTGTTGATTGCAGAAGGTGGTGAAAGAAAAAAGTAGAATAAAAAAGAAGTGTAGGTGTATGTCTACTGGCCAGATGGAACCGCCTTTTTGATGGAGGCCAAAAAAATAAAACACAAGCATCCACCTTCAGAGCTATACTGACACCAGCAGCAGTGGATTATCATATGGAAGCATCCAGTGGGATGTGGTGCAGCCCCTACCATAAAAGAAAACCATACAGTAGCTCATCCAGTGCTGCAGGAAGAAGGTGTGCCCACTGGCACAAAAACCTCCACATCAGTTCTATATATAGCTTTGGAAAATGTGTCTTTTCACAATGGTGTGTTCCTCAATCAAAAGGTAAGTTAGATGGTTCTGAGCAATGCAAACCCCTAGTAGCAATGAAGAAGCCTTGCTAGCCAGTGACAGATTATAATAAGAGAGCTTTTGATGGCTGTCTGGAGTTCAGAGCTCAAGGGGGGGGGGGGGGGCATTTGGCAGGCTTGAACACTAGTTTAGTAAAACTCTTCCCCTTCAGAACAGTAGCTTAGAAGAATTCCTATCCTTCAAGTCAATGAGGTCTGTCTGAAGTTTAATTTATTTGTACCAGCAGGAAACTGGCATTCAGTCAGTGTTACTACTTGTAGTCAACAGTACAGAGCTAGCAAAAACAGTGTTTGAGTTCATATTTTCATAGGTTTTGAGTACGTAATTATTATTATCTTAAGTACATTGGCATTGGTGCTGACTTTATGCCTATGAAGATCCAGTAAACTATGTGTATCTGTTCATTTTTCTTAGGATCCCAGCCTTTTGTCTCTGATTCTTTCTTTATGGTGTTGGATTACAAGTCAAAGTTGCTCACTGACTGGGTTTTAGGTAACAACAGGGGAACTTGCACTATTTCAGCTGAGTAGCTGAAGGTGTCACTTCTCATGTTCCTGCAACCATTTGATTTTAAATGTCATCCAAATGTTGTCTGACTTTGGCAGCAGCGACCTTTAGGTATGTGGTGGTTATCTAAGGAAAACATATTTATTAACTCTCACTGAGTTTGCAGAAAGTTCCTGATTTTGCCTTATATTTTTGGTATGTTGTTCATGAAATGTATGTTTTTCTCATGAACTATTTAGGATTGTTGTCCCTAAATAATGGCAAAAACTGAGTTTCAGACTTCATATTCATCAGAAAAAGTATAATAATGCAAAAACTGTTATTCTATGTATTATTTTTTTTATCATAGACATATGAGGTGTACTCAGAAAAAAGGTTATACCTGCTGAGTGGGAGTTGGGCCCTTTGTGAACAAAAGTGATTTACTTTCTTATTGTTTGCTCATTTAAGTATTAGGCTTTGCAAGACTAGTGTACATTTGCACAAAATAAGTTAAAATAAGTATGGCTACTGATGGTATGATATCAAATTGATACCTCTCATCTGTCCCTAGTTTTGCAAAATGCCTTTAATTTTGCTTCATATCTTTAGTCTCTTCCTCATAAAATTTCTGCTTCTTTGCCAAATTATTGAAGACCATAGTCACTGAATAATGACAGACATTTGAGTTTCAGACTTTGCAACATTCAGAAAATGTATACTAAGGCAAAACCTCTTATACTAGCAACTTTCTAATTCGATAACAATAATATTTACAGTCTGTCTCTGATTTTGGATCATTGTTCCTCATTATTTTTGGACTTTTTCCTAATTCTTGCACTAAGAGGTTGAAAGGTATTATTTTAATCAAAGTCATATGGGGTGTATGCAGTAAAGAGGCTATTACTGCTAGGTGGGGTATGTTGGGACTGTCTGTGGATGAAAGCTTATTGCTCAGTGCTCAGTTTTAAACAGTCTGGTTTCACAGGACAAGTGTGCATTTGTGTGAATGTTTTTGATCCTGAATTCAGTGAATCTGTGTTCTTGATGTTTATTATAGCCAGAACACAGTTATTAACTTATGAACATGCTAGTGTGTGTGTGTGTGTGTGTGTGTGTGTGTGTGTGTGTGTGTGTGTGTGTGTGTGTGTTTGAGAGAGAGAGAGAGAGAGAGAGAGAGAGAGAGACAGAGTGAGTATTTGTATATGTGTGACACTATTTGTGTACATGTGAGTGTGTGTATATATGTTTTGGTGTGTTTAATTCCAGGGGCAGCTGGTCTAGATAAAGTTTCTGAGTTTTCATGATTTGGAGAACTTTTAAAGTATAATAAACATGCCCCATTTGTGAGGCCATGTTTTAACCTCTCATTTACTAGTGTATATGCTATGTTGTTATAAATTTCCATGCAACACACTACTTAGACTGAATGTTATACTAAGTATGATAGTAGTAGTAGTAGTACCAAAGTATATAACATGCTGTATTCAAACGTGTGTGTACATTACTTGTTAAGAACTTTATAAGAGGTGAAATGGCATAAAAAAAAACAGCTCTATGACAATACCATTATATGTGCTAAGAAACTTTGTGGTGATATGAGTTGGGTTGCTGTTTCTCCATTGCAAAAGCTGGGTAGAAACATCTACCCTTTCACCACTCCTAACCCTGCCCTGCTCCTTCCCTTTCTCTGCCCTCTCCTCCCAACTGCACATCCATTTTGTGATAGTGGGAGGAGGAATGTCTTCTTTCCCCTATGGAAGCATCACGTTGGCATTTTTTAAAGAAGTTCAGTGTTAGTTGCAGTTTTAACAAACCCCAGGGTTTATTTGTTTTAATAAATAGAATAGCAGAGTTTGCACAATGCATTCTGGTCTACCTGACATTATTTCTGATTTCAAGACAGTCCAAAAAACAAACAAACCAAAAAAAGAAACATATAGGTGGCAGAGTTAAATGTAAGTGGGATACACTCCTAAGTTGATACCAGAACCACGGCCTACAAGAGATCCCTGATACTCACAACTAGTCTGCTTACTGGTTTATTGTGAATACCTGACATGCCAAAAAATTCCTATGAGCAAAAGATCATAGTTCAACCTACTCTTAAGATATAAAAGAGTGTTTATGTATACATTTTATTCTTTTGCAAACAAAAAGTAAAAGCTTGCTGAAATATTTTAGTATTATTAAAGTATTTTGTGTTATAGACACTCTTCTAAGTTTTCTTATGTTTTATTGTCTATGACTGGTCAAGGTGAATATGTAGGGGTCAGCTGTGTAATAAAGAAGTATCTTATCTTATACTGTGGGTTTAGAGATTGAGTTTCTCGATGAATACCATAAGTCCTAAACCAAGTTCTCTAATCCTTCAGTATAGCATATTTAATTGAGAATACAAATATAGTTACCCAGATGGTCAACATATCCATTTTTTTAAGTCTGGATGACAAGTCCCCATTATTTTTAATAAAATGCAGTAAATATGTAGGCTGTCTACTGAAGAGGAGTTTGTGTAATTTTCTAGCTTTTTATGAATTGGGCAATCTTGCATATGGTCTTCTGCTACTTTTATGAGGTCATTTTCTATGGGTTTTGAATTAGATGTTTTTGGTACTTTAATAGTAGTTTGTGTTAGATGAGTATTGTTCAGTTTTGTAATCTTGTTGTGTAGTATATTTGATTTTTTATTTAATTTGCTTCAATCTAATTTGTGATATTTTACTATGTTAATTCCTTTTTTATTTTAATTTCATTACAGTTCACCTCCAGGGGATAGATTTTTAGGTGATAATGTTGGTTATATGGGCTATTTATATGGTTTATATTTGTGGTACGTAATGTTCTTTGAATGCATACCAGCTACTCTTTCTTTCTGTGGTTGTGTTTTATGGTGTGTTTTGGGTAGATTTTAAGAATTTTTTAAAAATTCCTTTGATGCTACAGAGGGCTTCATTTGGTGCAATGTCAGTATGCAGTTTTTCTTTTTCATCCGTTTTACTTTTTTGTTCTGTTTGCTATAGGTTGTATGTTTTTTGCTTTTGGCTGAAAGTCTATTTTACCATAAGTCTGACTGACTGTATGTGGTAAAAAGATCACACAGACAAACCATTCAGTAAAAACTGCAAGATAAACCCAGACAGACTAAAGTCTTCACTATTTTATACCTTAAACCTCCTGTAATAGCGGTCCATGGAGTACATCATTGTGTAAGACCTTAAACCTCCTGTAGTAGAGGTCCATGGAATATATGCTAATAACCTCTTAAGGACATAACAGCGTTTCAGCTATATGGCTTTTGAATTTATGGGTACATTGAGGCCAATAAAATAAAACCCCACTTGCTTGAGACATGCATGTTTTTGACCTCATCAGTAGTACAGCATGAGTGGATTCTTTGTTTATACTTTAGAAACACAAAGCTTAAAACCAAGCTTGATGTTCATAAATATTAGGTTACCTGGAAAATATCCCAAATAACATCCAAGCCAAAGGGTACAAAGGACACACAGACAAGTCAATCTGTAAAAACTGCAAGACAGACCCAGCTGGGCTAGAACAACTGACTGAAGGAGTAAGTACAGATAACAGTGTCATCAGTGTACTTAGCTGGCATCAGGAATCTTGGTATGCACGTCATTTACAAATATACAACCCTTGTGGAGCAGCTGTACTATTATGTAGAAATGCAGAAATAGTTGGAACAGACAGTTAACTTTTGAACCATTTTAATGTGTAGTGAGCTAGATCCATATTAGCCAGCCATTACAACAAGAGTGTCTGAGAGACGGGATCAATGGCCACAGATAGGTCCAAGGGAATAGCAGTGGTAGAAAGACCTTTTGTTGTTATCATTAATAGTATTTAAGAAGGATAAAAGAGCAGTTTCAGTGCTGAATTCAGGTCAAAAATATGTAATGTAGATGATAAATTATTTATAGGTGGAGGTAACAGATGCTTTTGTATACATTTTATACTATTTTAGAGATGGGAGATAGTAGGTCTAAAACTACTGAGGGACTTGTTTGTTCCTCCTTTATGAAGACATGTATATAATATTGCTTCCATAGGACTGGATAAGATTCACTTACAGATCAAAATAAATTATCCCTGGGATTCAGCAAGCAGCCGTGCAGGAATAAGTTATACCTGCATGGCAAGGACCGTTCCTGTTTAGCACGGCAGCGCACCTTGCATATGTATGAAGGCACTCTGCCGTGTTGTAAAACGGACACGGTTCCATGTACGAGCACAGAGGGTGTGTCTGAGAGCAGAGCTCTCACAATATACATGCTCCCTGCACTCCAGTATTGCCTTTTGGCAATTTAAAACAAGCGAGAATGCTTGTAACACTCCCAACCCGTGAGGATAGCAAATCTGGTCAAAGCCATAAGGGACAATCGTCCCTACCAAGACAAATGTTGTTAGAATAACACATGTAGCATAAGCACATAGCTCACACCTCCCAACCCGTCAGAGTAAGGAATGTGGACAAAGCCAAAAGGGACAATCGTCCCCCAAAGTTTAAAGTTGATAGAATAACAGGTTCAGCATTGGCATGGATATTCTGAAGGGTACAAATAAAAATAACACAAGAAATAATTTTTTTAACACATGCAATAAAGTTTAAGCGTAGCTGCGTGGGTGTGCTCGTTGCTTAGCTATGATTAGTCCAGCTTAAACAGCGCAAGAAGTTAAATAGCAAGAGACATCCAGCATAAGTAGCATTGCAATAGTGTAGTGGTTAGAGCATATGCTTTGCAAGCAGTCGTTCGATCCCAACTGTAACCAATTTGCATTTTACATGTGAAAGCAGTACATAAACATTTTTGTTATAATTAGCTACTAAATAACATATATTTGTTAGCCAGAGTACTGTAGTAGGTCCAAATGTGAGGTATCAATTTAATAAAGTTGTGAAACCTCCATATAAACCCAAGAAACACATGAATAAATGTAATGAAAGCACATTGGGGAATGTCAGGGACAGTAAACAAATGCATAATATGTAATGAATGATGAATCAATCCCATACAGCAGATAGTCTATAAAATAAAAAATAAGCAATGCTAAGGTGCACAGCTCTGCTTACCAGGTATAAGCATTGTGTAAATATGACCGCTAAGCAAAGAGTAGCCCAGCTAAGTGGATTTGCCCATTGGTAAGGAATGCTGAGCCTGCCCCTTTAAGCACTGCCAACCTTAGTTAAGCAGGTTTCCCCGTAGCTTAGCTTGGCTCAGCATATTCAAAACCATCCAATCACGGCAAAGGATGGCAAATTGGCCATATTTAAACCCCACAGGTGGGAATACAGCTCATAACTGGTTGCAGCTTCCCATTGTAGGCAGTATGGCAGGAGTTGGTGAGGACATGCACTTCCGTGCACAGCGCTGGGGCATACAGGAGTCCAAGGTTATGGTAATACTCCTGGTACAAAACCATGATGAGAGACTGCTGCAGGGCCAGTACCAAGGCTTCCAATATAAAGTGGAAGCCTGGGACCATCTCGCCCATGATCTCACCAGTGCGACTGGTATCCCTTGGACTGGTGAGCAGGTCTGGCACCACTATGCCGACTTGAAGCAGAGAAAGAGGGAGCTCTTGGATGAGTGGGTCCAAGAAGCAAGTCAGAGGGGTGATGTCCCAGCAGTGTGTAAGTAGTCATACCGATAACTGTTTACTAATGTCCAGCCTGTGTATATGATGGATAGGTATGCCTAAATATTTCTTTATTTCCCTTATAGCTGCAGCTGAGAGGGCTGTGAATCAGGAAACCCATGCTAGTAGGTTGCAAAGGCTGCATCGCGAGGCTGGTGAGTAACAATCCTGCTTGTAGTAGTCATACCAAATAAATATAAAGTAGTAGAAAGTCACCTGGCAGTATAAAAACTGTGTATGGGTTGTACTGAATAAACCAGACAACATGACAGTAATAGTCCCATATAGGTCATATTTAAATAAAACTGTAACTGCCTGGCAATAAAGTTCTAAATCCTGGACTGGTTGTGTTTACGCTGGTATTGTATGGCATTTATTATTGCATTCTCTGAATAGTAATGTTGTGTTAATCACTGTTACCCACACTGTGCTACATAAAAAATGTCTAGGAATGTCTGTATAAGACTGTTGTAAGTACAAGATCAGATTGTACAATCAAGATAGACTTAGACAGAAAACACTGAAGAAATAGACAGCAATATCCAAATAGTGCACTCTGATGAAACTTAAATTGTTGTATTTTTAGCAGACACAGCCATTGTTCGAATCCTGGGAGTGGTCGTAAGCTATATGCATAATCATACCTCTCAACTGTACAGATTTTTGGAGAAAGTGCAGATAATTGGCTCATATTTTCTGCCTTTTCCTATGTCCCCCTGGCAAATCAGTGGGATGATCTCAGAATTGTAGTCACTAAATAATGACATACATTTGATTTTCAGACCACAAAACCTTCAGAAAATGTATATTAAAACAAATCCTGTCACTCTAGCAACTCTCCAAGTTTATGAGAGCAATATTCAAAATATGTCCCGATTTGTATCCCCATGTTGTCAAGCTTTGTCCAGAGTGTGTGCATTGAGAGATTGAGAGGTATATGCATAATATTAACTAGGAATCTGGGAATATGTGTAGAAACAGTCAGGTAGTGTTAACAAACATTCCTCCCATAGGTCTGTCAGATAAGAAAACTGTAACTGCCTGGCAATAAAGATTTAAACCCTGGACTGGTAGTGTTTACTGTGGTATTGCATGGCCTGACATGTAGCATTTACTAACATCTGATATCAGAATAGTACTGTTGTGCCAACCACTGTTTCTCACACTGTGCTTCATAAAAATATGTCTAGGAATGTCTGTATAAGACTGCTGTAATTACAAGGTCAGATTGTACAACCAAGAGAGACTTAGACAGAAAACACTGAAGGAATAGACAACAATATCCAAATTGCACACTCTGATGAAACTTAAATTGTTGTATTTTTAGCAGACACAGCCATGGTTCGAATCATGGGAATGATAGTAAGCTGTATGCATAATCATACCTTTCAACTGTACAGATGTTTGCAGAATGTCCAGATAATTGGCTTATATTTTCCACCTGTTCCCCTGTCCCCCTGGCAAATCAGTGGGATGATCTCAGAATTGTAGTCACTAAATAATAACATACTTTTGATTTTCAGACCACAAAAACCTTCAGAAAATGTATATTAAAACAAATCCTGTTACTCTAGCAACTCTCCAAGTTTATGAGAGCAATATTCAAAATATGTCCCTATTTGTACCCCCATGTTGTCGAATTTTGTCCAGAGTGTGTGCATCAAGTGATTTAGAGGTATGTGCATAATATTAACTCGGAATCTGGGAATATATGTAGAAACAGTCAGGTAGTGTTAACAAACATTCCCTCCACAGTGATAAGACAGTTGAAGTATACACTGTGTACAAACATACCACTGCCCAAACCAAGGCCATAGGGTATTGTAATAATACCTGTAGAGTAATGATTAGAGCAATGATCATTAAAGTTGTGAGTACTGCAAGGATATATAAGTTGTTAATTGACATCTCTCCCCCACTATATCTGCAACAATAATCTAAACACACAAATCAGTGGGTATGTTTACACCAAACCTACTGTTGGAACATATGTTCTGTTGTTCAACAAATATTGAAATGTGTTTCTGTTAATGTTCCATGTTGAAATACTATCATTGGTGGCCTGTTGCTATCAATGTAACCTGAATGCCGTTGTAATGGCCACTCTGGTTCCATATATGCATATGTTCTGTTTGCTATGCAACTGTTCCAAATCTGGTGTTTTGGGTTAATGGGAATATTTATGCATGCTGTTATAACTAATCCTGGAGTGTGTTGACTATTACTAACCCACATATGTTTTAAAACTGCAACACCATAGCACATTTGGGAAGGCCGGCCCCAGCTGACCCAACTCTCCCACCTTATCTGGCCGTGGCATTGGGTCCCAGCATGTCTGGGACCCACCCCGGGACCTCTTCATCCACTGGTCCTGCACCACCTTTGGGTGGAACCTCCTCAGGGGATGGGCCTCATGGACGTGGACAGGATCCTGCCACC
The DNA here is from genome assembly GCF_019279795.1 of Protopterus annectens. Taxonomy (NCBI): domain Eukaryota; kingdom Metazoa; phylum Chordata; order Ceratodontiformes; family Protopteridae; genus Protopterus; species Protopterus annectens. The sequence goes on along the minus strand of NC_056728.1, from coordinate 343,104,482 downwards.
CAAAGTTAGGTCCAGGGATTGGTGCATAGTGACCTCCAAAGGGAGTTTGGAGATCTGCTATGCCAGCTTGAGGGCCACGTGGCACATTTAGAGGGTCAGCCTGCCCTTCCTGCTCAGCCCCCAGCACAGCCATCTTTGGGTCCATGAAGTTGCAATGGTGACTGCCCATGGGTGGGGACCTCAGTCCCACTGTTTCCATTTGGGGGCTCATGGACTTCCGATTTCCAAACACCCCTCCCCGTCCAAGGTGTTTACCCCCTACATGTGCCGTATACCACCCCTGTATGCTGTCTTGTCTGTCTTGTCTGTCTTCCTAGCCAACCTACCTCCCCAAATATACCTACTATCATTCCCCAACAACCCAATCTCACCTTAAAAAAAGGACAATCTGTTCCCCCCAAAAAATGTTGCCACATACATAGCTGTCCATTTTGCACACGTCTCCACTGGACACATGTAATCTGGTCTATCTGGCTTCACAACACATTATTGCTGTCCTCACCCCTCTCTCAGGGGCCAAATCTACCTCCAAATTCAGTATATATGCACAGCTGTTGCTGTAGAAGAAATGGACAGCTATGGACCTTCCCTACCCCCGACCTGCACATCCCTAGCTACTTTCCCTATTGTTTTTCCCTCTTTGTGCCCCCTTTTTCACCACTTTCCTATCACCCCTTGTTTCTTTTCTTTTAACGAAATTAGCACGGGGTAAGCAGCAGTAAGCACTTTTAAGCAGAAGTAAGCAGGTTTAAGCCTGTTTGCATGGCGCTAAGCAGTGCCTACACAGATTAAGCACTTTCAGGCTAACTGTCTGTAAGCATATTTAACCGGAAGTTAGCATTGCTTACCACCACGCAAACCCATGCAAACCCACTTACAACTGCTTAAAAGTGCCTTAATCACTCTATATGCAACAACCCTTGTTCTTCCCAGCAACAAAATAATCATCCCTTGCAAGTCTTGAACCCAGAACGCTGCACACCATAGGTACAGAAAACTACCACTAAGCCATTTGAGTTGAAGAGAATTGTGATGTTTTCTCAAACATATTATGCAGCACAGTAATTCAACAGTAAGGAAAATGTATTTATATATGTAGATGTATATATATATATATATATATATATATATATATATATATATATATATATAGACAGACATGTTTTATATATATATATATATATATATATATATATATATATATATATATACACACACAGCATTTGGACATCGGATCCACACTCTGAACCTCTCACTGCAAAATATCTAATCAGCATTTGCAAGTCTTGAACCCAGGACCCTGCACAACATAGTCACAACAAGTTACCAGTAAGCCATCTCAGCTGTAAGATGCTAGGATGATTTCTCTAACATATCATGCAGAACAGTCAGTCTACCATAGGGAATGTAGAATGTGGAAGCACTAAACATTCTAATGATACATATACACACACACACACACACACACACACACACATATATATATATATATATATATATATATATATATATATATATATATATATGTATACACACACACACACATACACATATAAATATATAAATACTTATAGATATATATAAAAAGAGTATATATAGAGGGTGCACAGCATATCAAACAGCCAGTATTCCTACAGTTGCCACCTTTTCAAATGGCCAGTGTCTGATTCTTTCCTACAAATGAGAATTATTATATGAAATATATACCCACACACAATGCAAAGGACAGGACACCACACGCAGTTTGCATACAGAATTGTTTATATGTGTACTATTTCTGTTGTTTATGCCATTTCTTATAACAGTTAGGTGTATGAAATACATAACTGATTAATACAACTCTCAAACAAAACGTATGATACAGTAATCTGCAAAACAAACATACTTTGCTGTCTATGCTAAAGCCTTCAAGTAGTACAGCAGTAAAAAACACACTTGCCTTGAAGATAAGAATCAATCAACACTTAATTACAGATGTAATTCAACTGCCTCCAATTGCATTTTGTACTCAATCCCTAGGGGGAAAGTATTAGTTGTAACAATGTAAATGTATCTGTTACATAACAATGCTTAACATAAAATGTCACTATCACACTGACAAACAGAACTGACTGTATGACTGTAAGCTCTAGCACACCACTGTTCCCATGATGAAATCTATGAAAATGTACAGCCATATACCTTAATGTTTCTTATTACTGAACAGCCTAGGTTAAAAACATTTAATACCCCACTCCATAAAATGTCTTACAAGGGCATATAACATTGTTCTCCATACACTGACCTCTGAACTGTACAGGTTCACACATGTTTTGTCCAGCTGTAGCCCTCATATATAGGGACCCTACCCCACAATTGGTGCGGGAGTCCACAACATCACTGGAATGACAGCAAGAATGTTAGCACTAAATAATGATAGACCATCTACTGCATGACATCTGAACAAAGCCTGGTATATAGGTGAAGGACAGAGCCTGAAACACAGGGCCATATTTGAAATATTGCTGTTATACACTGTGAAAGTTGCTGGTGTTACAGGATTAGTTGCAACATACCCTTACTCAGGAGAATATGAAGTCAGAAACACAAATGGATGTTGCCACATACTGATAGCAATCAATGAAGAGAATGCCGCTGATATGTCAGGGACAAGACCTGTGTGGGGAACAGACAAAACATAACATCCATTCCTCTGGCCATCATGTGGATAGGCCCACAGTTGATAGCTATGCAGACATACTGCATTCCATGCAAAACTAGCATGTACACACAAAATCCTGTAAAACTAGCAGTATTCAATGCATATAACAGCAATACTCACACGCTGTCCCTAAGTCTGGAACCTTATACAAACATGTAGGTGGCCTGTGTTCACAAGTCCTGTTGTAAGAGATATTGCTCCCTTCTGTCTGTAACACCACTGTCCACACACAGGAAGGGTGTCTTCCATACAGGAAAGGTAAAGGGACAATACCCACATGATGTAGTCACTTATAGTAGTGGGTTGCTATGACACTGGCTATTGGAAGAACTACACAGCTGCCTGCATGCAATTAGCAAGTGGGGAACACCAATTCATGCAGAGGCCATCACCTGATCATAAGCATCACCTACAAAAGCCATGCTGCAACCTATTCAAACCAGCTCGATCCCTGCAGTGGAGAGACAGAGCTAGATAGAGAGAGAAATAAAAAAAAGGAAAAACAAAAATATTACTAAAAAACAACAATAATGCTAAAAAAACAAACAAACAGGGAAGACATCAACTAGAACACAGAAGAGAGCATAACAATAAAACAGGTATGTGAAACATGTCAGCATGTAATTGAATGTAGTACTTGATCTGTAATAATGGGATAGATGATTTTGAAAGATTTATATGTGCCATCAAGACTTGCTGTAATGATGTCCTGCTGAACAACTGCTATGGACATAGCATCTGGTCCTGTGGGCAGTGGGCCATACCTGTCAACTGTGTAGATCTACACAGAATGTCAAAGTTTAAGCCATCATAGTGTTTGTTCTGTTCCTCCAAACACCTATATTAGTCTGGCAAATAGCTGAAGGCGGAAGTAAAGAAGTCATGACAGACACATGAGTTTCAGACCTCACTACTTTCAGAACAGTCATGGTAATGTGAAATGTATCATGAACAAACTTCATAGGTTTGTAATAGGCATATCTATGATCTGTCCCTATATATCTCCCCCACTGTTAGGCTTTGTCCACATGTGATGCTCTATTTTCTAGCAAGGCAGAACATTTCAGCTGTGGAGGGAGGAGGTTCAGAGTGTGGATCCAATGTCCGAATGTACTCTCTCTCTCTCTCTCAATATATATATAAAACATGTATGTCTACATACATACACACACACACACACACACACACACACACACACACATATATATATATATATATATATATATATATATATATATATACATTTTCCCTACTGTTGAATGACTGTGCTGCATGATATGTTTGAGAAAATATCACCCATATCAACAGCTCCGATGGCTTAGTGATACATTGATGTGGATATGGTATGCAGGTTCCTGGGTTCGACACTTGCAAGGGTTGATTATTTTGTTGCTGAGCAGAACAAGGGCTGTTGGATACAGACTGACTAAGGCACTTTTAAGCAGTTGTAAGCAGGTGCAAAATAGACAGTTATGTATGGTGCGAAATTCTTTTTGGGAACTGATTGCCCTTTTTTTAAGGTGAGAGTGGGATGTTGGGGAAGGATAGTAAGTATATTTGGGAAGGTAGGTTGGGTTGGAAGACAGACAAGACAGACAAGACAGCATACAGGGGCATTATATGACACATGTGGGGGTAAACACCTTGGACGGGGAGGGGTGTTTTGAAATCGAAAGCCCATAAGCCCCCAAATGGAAACAGTGGGACAGAGGTCCCCACCCATATGCAGTCACCACTGCACCTTCATGGCCCTGAAGATGGCTGTGCTGGGGGCTGAGTAGGAGGGGCAAGCTGACCCTTTAATTGCACCACATGGCCCTCAAGCTGGCATAGTAGATCTCCCAATTGTCTGTGGAGCTCCGTACGCACCAGCTCCTGGACCTAACTTCAGGTTACAGGATCCTGTCCGCATCCACTCCTGGAGGGGACAAGCCCCATCTCCTGAGGTGGTTCCACCTGAAGGTAGTGCAGAACCCAGGGGATGAGGAGGTTCCGGGGTGGGTCCCAGATGAGGTGGGAGAGGTGGGTCCTCTGTGACCAGCCTTCAGAAACATGCTATGGTGTTGCAATTTTAGAACATATGCGGGTTAGTAATAGTCAACACAATCGAGGATTAGTTATAACAGCATGTATAGATATTCCCATTAACCTAAAACACCAGATTTGGAACAGTTGCATAGCAAACAGAACACATGCATGTATGGAACCACAGTGGCCATTACAAGGTATGCAGGTTACATTGATAGCAACAGGTCACCAATGATAGTGTTTCAACATGGAACATGAATAGAAACACATTTCAATATTTGTTGAACAATCGGATATATGTCCCAACAGTAGGTTTGGTGTAAACATACCCATTGATTTGTGTGTTTAGATTATTGTTGCAGATATAGTGGGGGTGTCAATTAACAACTTTTATATCCTTGCAGTATGAGGGCCTCTGACCTTTTTTTCCTGTTTATGTCTTCCAGGTACAATGTCTCATGAATGGCTCCCTGCATATACACCCCAGGAAAATGATGTCATTATAAACTTCATCATACTACATCATGGAACCCTATTTGGATGCAGGACCCATGAGGTTTTATTAGAAAAGCTCACACAGACTCTGCAACACATTGCTGTGAAAGAAAGGTTAGTTTGCTTTTTATTTGTTGTATTTTGTATTAGTTTATTGCCTTTTTATATTTTGAATACTGTGTTTTTTTTCTTTACCTTGTGTTTCACTTGTAGTCTGCTTTTAACTGCATATTAAAACTTCAAAAGAGATCACAGCTTTGTCTCTTGTGAGTCAGGCAGAAATTTTTTTCCCACCTGCCTTCCCTGTTACTTTTCTGTTCTTAAATACCACTATCTTTCTAGTTGTCTGCCTCTTATGTTAATTTGACCATATATATCATTTCCTCTCTGCTTTCACTGGCTTGTGTGAGTAAGCAGAAAATTATCATTTTGTGAAATCACTCCCCTTCAACTATTTAAATTTATTGGCCATCCTACTGTATTCCATAGTACCAGAATACAAACGTGATCATCCCCTTTCAATCTATCTTACTGTTTTAAAAATAGTGACTCTCCACTAAAACTTAACTTTTTAAACAGGTAAAACTTAAGTTACCTACTTTCACATCTAACGTCTTTAGTGCACACTGCAGTGTTTAGGATAAACCATTTTTTTCATCTTACCTTTAAGCATCCCTGTGACTAGCACTTGCTCTAATACCTGCTGGAAAGCACCAGGAAGCCTTAAACTGATACAAGCACTCAACTCTCCTTATTAATAATGAGAAATTATTTATAATTAATTAAGGAGAAATTAATCATAGGCACTAAACAGCCTATAATTGCAAAGTACCTTGCTAAAGGAAGGGAAAACAGCTCCTGTATTTTCAAAAAAGCAACAAACCAGGCATTTCCAAGGGTCAGCTTCTAGTGATTTCTCCTGTCCACCTGGTGAATCTGGGCATACTGGGGCAATGCAGCGATTGCCTCATGTACACAGACAACCCTCTCCTCCTACCACCCAACACTACAACCTGTGAGAGATGCACTTACATAGCCAAACTGGAAGCAAAGCTCTCTCCACCCAAGGTTGTGCTAGACAGTCAAGAGGAGAAGGTTAACACCTGCACTACACCTCAAGCAACACGTAGCCTTTCTAAACTCACACCACCAACACCCACTGATAGCAACACTAAATCTACATATGCAGAGGCCCTTAATTGTAATCTGCCCAAGCAACAAGGACCTCTGAAGCTGAAACGCAAACAAATACCAATCACAACCAAAGTGTCACATAGCTCACAACACCAATATGCCACCCAGTAACAGCCCCAAAGGCAAGTCAATGTACCTAACACTTTAGTCATAGGTGACTCTATAGTCAGGCACACTGATGTCCCACTCACCAGGATGAACAAGGAGAAAATTACAGTCAGCTGCCTGTCTGGTGCCAGGATCTGCCACATAACGCATGCACTCAAGTCACTCCACAACAAGTACAAATATGACTCTGTCATTGTCCATGTTGGAGGGAATTACTTGAGATGTACCTCCCTAGACTACATGAAAAGAGACATGGAAGAGCTCTCGGATCATGTGGCCCAAGCAGGTATGACACTATCTCTGAGTAGCATCCTGCCTTCACTCAGATTGATACTACAATATAAGGACAAAATGATTGACTTCAACAATTGGCTAAGCTTCTGATGTCATTCAAAGGGGATCCTGTATCTGTCTGCCTGGGACGACATGATTGACAGACCACGATGCTTTGCCAGAGATGGTCTGCACCTGTTGCCCATGGGATTCAGGTTACTGGCTAAGGCTCTTGCCACCCCTATAGTGCCTTTTTTAGGCAAAGTTCAAAGGACAAAACCACCACTGTAACAGGTACAAGCATGCAAAATCTGAAGGTAATGCTACTCAATGCTAGAAGTCTAAACCTCAAAATGCACACTCTCGAGGCACTCCTAAACATGGAGAACATCAATATCTGTGCAGTAACTGAGACCTGGTTCAAGGTTCCAGAGAGCACCCCTGCAATACCAGGCTACAACTCTTATCACGCTTTTCGGCCATCAAACCAGGATTGAAACACTAAAGGTGGAGGAGTGTCCATATTTACCAAGGATATTCACACCACCAGGCTAGTTGCCCAACACAATGCATCCAAAATTCTCCAGGTGCAACTAACACTAGGTAAGACTGAAATCCAAATTGTAGCTTGCTACAGATCCCCCACCATTCCCCAAGATTCTCACTTTTCTAAACATACTGGAAAATATTAAGATACAACCAAACACCCTAATACTGGGTGATTTCAACTACCCTGCAATTAACTGGGAAAACTACTCATGTACCAACACCTTTGCCCAAGGGTTCTTGGAATTCATAAATTCCAACACCCTGGATCAACTAATCCATAGTCCCACCAGGGGCTCCAATATCCTAGAACTGGTAATTACCAACATGGGAAATCAATGCTCCACACCTATGGTCAACCCCTTATTGGTCAGGTCAGACCATAAGCTAATCACCCTAAACATCCACATCCCACTCCCCAAAGCCAACTTCATGCTACTCAAGTCAGAAGTGACAAACTTCATGACACCCATGCAGACGGGAACTGAAAGTTCGACTGCTGAGTCCTACACTAAGGCACTGTACAAGCACATCTACTCATACATGAATAGTTACATCCCAAATAGAACCAAGATACTCTCCTCCAAAAAAAAGGAAGCCAATCTGGTGGTCCCCTGCCATAAACAAACTTTACAACAAAAGGAAGAAACTGTTGCAGAAAAGAGAAAAATCCCACGATGCAAAAAATTCCCTTACCAGCCTCAGTAAGAAGCTCTTAAAATTCTCCAAAGCTAGTTATGAAAATAAAATTGCCAAAGATTCCAAAGACAACCACAAGACATTCTATAACTATGTCAAGAATCTAAATGGCAATGCTCAGATCTGCTCTGAGCTGCAACAGAATGGCATTAAATATACTGATCCCAAGGATATTGCCAATATCCTGGCAGATCGATTCAGTGCCAATTTCACCCCTTCTCACCCCCTAAATGGCCCATCTCAATACCGGAAGATTGCCAAATTCCGGTAATAACAGCCACACAGGTAAAAAACGCACTCTCCAAAGCTAAAAATACAGCATCCATGGGACCAGATGACATCCTGGGCTGTGTACTACATGAACTACAAAATGAACTGGCACCTCACCTAAGTGTCATGTTTAATCATACCTTCACCTCAGGCTTCATGCCCACTGAATGGCGCACAGCTACAGTTATCCCACTCCACAAGGGGGGATCCACCTAGGATCTCGGGAACTACTGCCCCATCAGTCTGAAGAGCCTGATCTGCAAGGCCATGGAACATATTATCATGGAGCTTATAAACAAAGATATTGGCAACCTTCAAACACTGGACCCCACCCAGTCTGGATTCATGAAGGGCCGATCCTGACTTTTGAACCTGATTGACTTCTTCGAATCAGTCTCCAGAGCCATGGATGAGGATAAAGCAGTCCACACAGCCTATGTGGACCTCGCCAAGGCTGTTGACACCAGCCCTCACTCTGGAATCATAGATAAACTAAGTTCGGCATTAATCCCTACATCATTCAATGGATTGCCAACTGGCTTACTGACAGAACCCACACTGTAAAAGTAGCTGACTCCAAATCCAGCTCCAGACAAGTGACAAATGGAGTACCTCAGGGTTCAGTCCTGGGACTGCTCTTGTTTGGCATCTACTTCTCTGAAGTACAGGCCAACACTAAGGGACTCTGGCTAACAAAGTTCGCAGATGACTGCAAACTGGGAGCCATTATTGAATCCCCAAATGATGTGGATACTCTACAAAAGGGCCTTACAGAAACAGATGCTTGGTGCCAGAGCCATGGGCTCAAGCTCAATGCCAAGAAATGTATAGTTATCCCCTTTTGGGAAAAACATGTACCCATGAATTACCACATAGGTGACAGTACACTAAACACCAAAAGTGTGATAAGAGACTTAGGGACACAGGTGGACAGTAGTCTCACCTTCAATAACCACATTGCCACAACAGTCAGGAAATCCTTCTATGTGGCACACCACATCACTAAGGGCTTTTCATCCAGAAAAAACGAGGTCATTGTCCCACTGTACTCATCCCTCATTAGACCCATTATAGAATGCAATACCCCAGTTGGTATGTACCTCTCAAGACATCTGCAACAACTGGAAAGGCCACAGAAATATCTCACTAAAAGAATCACAGGCCTAAAGCAGATGCCCTATGCTGACCGCTTTAAAAAACTCCAGCTATACTCTGTCACATATCGTCTAATCAGAGGTGATCTCTGCTTAACATACAAGGCCATGTCAAACCCAGAACTGTTGGACATGCTACACTTAAAGAAATCCCAATCCCTCAGAGTTCAGGTTTGCCAATACACCGGCCATGTTATGGCCATGGTATTTGCCATGCACACATTTAACACACCCACCCATAATGCATGTTGTACATGTTCAATTATTGTTGCTGTTAACTGCACTGCATCACAGTGGTCACTATGGTGGCATATCTGAAGGGTATGTAAGAGTCCAGCAGTATACCTAACAACCTGTCAATGCAAGATGTGTGGACAGAGATTAACATAATGGTGGGACAAATGGCCTACAGTAGGGACATGTCTGAAACATTACCCTTATACAGTGGCTACAACAGTGTATACACCACTATTACAATGGCAACTGTTCCTTATCTAAACAACGGCAAATCACAATATGACATTCCACACCATTTACAACCTGTAATGTGATCCTAACATGAGCAATAAATGTGTAATATGGAATTCTATGTTAGGACAACATATATGGTGCATACATACCTTAACAAACACTGGAAGCATATGTGTGCACACACTCCAAATAACATATTGTGGAAGCAGGTTTTGAGGTACTGACAGCATTCACTCTTCTTGAGTACATGCCTTCCATCAAGTACAGGGCCTCAATATTACACCAAGTAATGGACTACTGTCCAAGAAATATGTCCATGACATTTGCTCACTCACCTGCAACAGAGGCAGGCATGGCTTGCACACATCTTACAAAACATGGAATGGATTCCATATCCAAAAGGTAGCACTCAGGAGTGGGAGAAGTAGCCTTACCTCACCATTGCATATACCATGGCAAACAGTGCAGACAGTCATATATATGTGTATGAAGTGTATGAATATGGGGCAACATTAAAGTAGAAAATAAAGAGATGCCCATCCAAGACAGATGACAACACATGTTGCAAACTGGTCATGAAGGCTGCCCAGAAACATGCATCAACACTGAGGGACTTGCAGGAATGTCTAGCAAGAACTGCCTGTGCAGTACCTGTGTCGACAATTGCCTAGAATCTGCATAAGTGTGGCCTATGGGTTAGGGTAATCAGATGGAAGAGTTGTTCCACAGGAAACATCATCCAGGGCTCTCTACAGGTATCATATGCATAACATCAAGTCTCCCAAAGGCATGTGTTGCAATGTGTAATGGTGTACTGAGACCAAGGCTGAAACCTACAGACAGTATTAATAAAGATGCATGTAATTCCCAAGCAACACCTCACTCCACCTCTGGCACACCATCCTCATTTTTACCTTGCTGGTGCCAGTGTACACCTTTAGGTTTGCTGTTCATTAGCAAGAACTAGGCCAGTAGACATGGTGTTATGAATTTGGAACACTGCAAAATGACACTCATGTGTGGCCCGTAGTTGTCAAGCATCTGCAATAAGGCTGAGGATGGGGAGGGGTGTCATCCTGAAACACAACAGTGAACTGAAGCATACATTCAAAGCTCGCTAAGAATGGCTGTATCTGAACGCAGTCAAGGTCGTGAATTGTGCCAGACATAACTCTGACACCACAGCAATAGTGAAGGCACGTTGTGAATTCTAAGGTCTGTGCACATGAGCTGACTTTGCAATCCGGCAGAGTTGGGGGACATTTGTAGGGCAGAGTGACCAAATAATGGCAAATGAAGATTGGCCATGCTAGTATACTCCTTCCAGGAATAGTGACTGCTGTAGTTCACTTAAGTGCTGTAGCAAACCATTGTGTTAAGGGTGTGCACACTTATGCAACCCACATATTGCATGCATCTCAGTCAGCATCTGCACAACTAACACATTTGTTTGATACTGCATTTGATTGCACAAGTCATATGTCACATATCAGGTGTGTGTAATGTTAACATATGCAGTATTGTGGTCCCATTGCATATCATGGAAGAGGCTGGCATGTTAACAAGGGTGTGTACACTCCCCATATCCACAGTAAGCTTTGAAGGTTGTCAGTGTAATCAGATTTTATTGCTCATACATACACTGCTGAAGATGAGATCTGCAAATTAGAGGACAGGCATTAACTATTGACATCAGTCCTCATATCATCCCAAGGTATGTATCAGACAAACACATAGGGGCTGTGAGCAACAGAGCAAACATAACTGCCACACATATACACATTCAGCAATGGTGTGTACACTCATGAGGTATGGTACGCAGTACATGCCAGGGTGCTGTACAGGTGCACAACAATACTGTGTACATGGTTGTAGTGTGTTCCAGGGGAAGGGGCATCACCTGCTAACACAACTCATGCATCACAGAGATGTATAATGTTGGTAACAAAAATTGAGTATAGCTGCAGTGCATGCTGTCGAGTGCCATATGTCATGCATGTTGACTGTTGGGTAATGAGAGGTCAGTGTAATATCTTTTTGCCACTTCACCTGTAAGTGTGTATATGTGTGTGTGTGTGTGTGTGTGTGTGTGTGTGTGTGTGTGTGAGTGTGTGTGTGTAGAGGTAAGCAATAACGTACAGGTCTTAAATTACATTTTTTTGTTTTTCCCTCATGGGTGGCGAGGTGGGTCAGGGTGCCTCCTGCAGGCAAACTGATGTTAGTGTCCATACAGACTCTGACAATGATGATAGGTATGGTGAGGCACAGTCAGGTTTGTCAGGGGCTGAAGCTGTGCCATCGGTTGACATCCCACTTTTATCCACCCCATCCCTGCACACAGTCACAGTGCCTATACATACCTCATTACCAGTGGCCATAGATGAGGGACAGTTGGCAGGTGGTGGCATGGGACAGGACAGTGTGGGTGCTATGGCAAGTGTGTCTGTACACATCAGCCATAGCCAGATGACCGGTGAAGTACCACACAGGCAGATGTACAGGGGTGTTCATAGGAGGGCTGCTGGCCATCATGCCCCTTGCAGAAGTGCCACAGCAGGTGTCACCAGACACATGTTTCAGGCTGTCATGGAGGCACAGGCATGTATGGAACATTACACCAGAGTCTGAGGCTCCAGAGGGCTACTCATTCTGCTGTACTTGACAACATCTGTGATCTTGCAGGCACCCACCGTTATTTTGCAGAGGTCCTGGATAGATGGTTGGATGAGATGGTGGGAATCCTTGACTGTGTGGTGTCTGTGTTAGAGCATATGGTTGGAGTAGGGCATCAGCCACATGGATGTAGGTCAGCAACACCAACAGCTGGAGGTCTACGTGGACGTGCAACAAGTCACATCCACTTACATAGTGGCAGTACCAGCACCAGCACTGTGTGGGGGTGCTGTCCACACCACAATGCATCAGGCCATGTGCACGTGGTCCTGGCCAGTCCCAACAGGGACACGGATCCAGCAGACATTTGTCATCATCAGGGGAGAGTAACATATCTGGGCTTCTACCTGGTAGTGCACATAGAATCCCTGGCAGGCACAGTTCTTGTGTCCGTGACTGGACATGGGGAACTGTACACCCTGCCATGTACGGTCCACAGCTGTCCAACAAACTCCTGTATAGGGCAGCCACATGGCAGAACTGTATGCATACATACACATACACATCACCAACACAGCTAGGGCACCTCCATATCTACACACACCACATCTGCACAGCCCAATTGATAAGGAACCCCCAACATAAACACATGATGTCAACCAAGTGGCTCAGCCTAGGTCTCTGGCAAACCCACAACACAACCTGTGCATATGATGATACCTGTGCCACATCCCTGTCATCCATACCATCAATGCAGAGACATGCTAATATGGTTCTGATGCACAGGGTGAATGTACTAAGGTTTAGCAATGTAATGCTGTTTAACATGTTTTCAGCTGGAATGTTTAATGCTTACATGTCTGGGTGTGTAGCTGTCCAGCCATGATGCAGTATAGCTGTTATTAACACTGACTGATTGTGGTCTCCATAATGTATTCCGTTTGTGTTGTAGGTGCCTATGTATCAGCAGGGTATTGGTCTGCTGTCCTTTCCTACAAGGGGTATGGCACTGTGGTGACACATTGAATGTGTCATATTCTGGGTACAGCTGAACACAAGTAACAGGTCTGTATAACAGTTACTGCATGTGCCACATGGCTGATAAGTCTGAGGGGTGTATACAGGTGAGTGCACGGTGGCTGATGTCAGCAGCTCTTCTACAGTGGACAATGGTAAGTGTACTGGGTGGCACACACCATGGTGGCTGATGTCAGCAGCTCTTCTACAGTGGACAATGGTAAGTGTACTGGGTGGCACACACCAAATGTTTGTGAATAACACACACACACAGAGGCTTTGGTGTTGATGCAATACACAGGGAATACTGTACACATGGATGTACTTAATTTTGCAGTGAACTCATTTTGGCCTATGCAATTCCACCAAGACAAAATAGGCAAAACATCACATCAGTAAATAATCAGTCTGCCAGTTTAATGTCATTGACGATGGTACTGGCAGGGTATATGTCCTCTTCCCCAATGTAGTGCAATCCTGGAGTTGGTAAACATAGGTGTGCTGGTCTGGATGGCACAGCCGCCCATGTTGGAGGATGTGGGGTAGTGTAGAAATACACATAGTGTGATTAACAACTACTTAACCTGTTAAAATAAACTGTACAGTATAACAACAGACTAAGCGGGGGGATATGCACAACAATAACACCAATGAGGGTGACTGTGCCCACAACAACCACAGCCAACTATATATACCAACTCCAGTATCACTGTACAGCTGTACAGTGGGGAAGAGGACATTTACACATCTGCTACTAGTTTTAATGGAATGAATTTCCACAAGATGATTCCTTTGAAATGTTAGCTTTTGCCAGTTAGTTCTCGGAAAAATGATCTCCTGGGACATGTATTTTCTGAAAACTGAAGTAGATCCCTTCACATGCACACACACACTTACTTGGCAACACTGAACATAGAACCCCTTCCTTTGTACTTATTGCTACTAATGTGTTTGGCCTTAATTGCACACATCACAGAGCTTTAAAGATGAGGTGTGTACCAAGTTTCTTGTTAAGTGAAGAACATCACCAGGCCTTGTACAGTATGGTAATGGGGGATGTGCTGGGTGTTAATGAACAATACATAGTATGACACACTGTTATGGGTCTATATTATAAGATCAATGGTTGAAAACATCGAACACCATATGATCGACACCATATGGTCGATATCTTCAAGCATTTAACTTAACTTATAAAAACAACAAAAAAGAAAAACGAAAAAAGTATCCTAACGGGTTTAAGCAGGGGGGCAAGTCCCCCTGCACCCCCACGTGGGGGGCTGCATCCCCCACACCCCCGCTACTTAAATATACCAACTCTGAGACTGCATTACATTGCAGTAAAGGGAAATCTCTCCTTATGGAGATTTCCATTTACACGTTTGATGTTGTGCGCTTTCGCTATTCTTGTGTTGACATTATCAGCTTCGATATTGTCGGCTTTTGAGAATATAATATAGACCCTACTGTCATATACACATTGGCAAACACATAACACTCATATACACATCTACCTAGGTTTAGCAGTGCTAACTACCCTGTCAGTGAGTCCATTCTGTTACAGAGAATTTGCACACAGCACATGCATCATTGGGCTGGATAGGGTAATGACTTACCTGTATGGTTGATGGTGACAGCGGTCTTCATACAATGGACCTCGGGACACTTACTGGGGGTACCATGGTGTAAAGACAATATACCCAGCACCCACACCCCAGATTGGATATTGTACTCACTGAAACCCATGATAATGCTCTGACATACCCACAATCACACATTGACCAGGACTGAAATACAACCCCTTATCTATCTAATTAGTGCTACTACAGGGATATGCATTTGTTGCACATGCCACAGGGATAGTAGGGTGAGGGTTTGTCATGGCTCTCCTAATGTCAGTGACATCACTATCCCTTATAATGTATGGCAAGGTTTATTGTATTTGGAGACTGTGGCCTCAGAATGCTGTCTCCTACAAATATACACACTCGCACACATACACACATTTGCCAGGACTCAGAGGGTAACCCACGCCTATCTACCCATTTGTAGAACCATGTTATGCTGGTGCTGTGAGCTCCAGGTAGCCCATAGGGTAAAGAGTGTAACAAGGTATATTTAACATCAATTACAGCAGCAACCATTTCTCAAGTATGACAATGGGGGGGTGTAGTGGGTGAGAAGGCCCTCAGGGTATTGTCAACTACAAGTTTACAAACACAAAGACACTGTTATTCTCAGTAATGCACACTGAGACATTTGTCAGTACTGGGGTCCATAGGTGCAGGTATTCCTAGGTGTGTACCAGGCTAATGTCCATGGGAGATGAGAAGAGTAGGGGATGTGGGTACACTGTTATCATGCCACCTGACATTTGTCAGCAGGCCATCTATCAACTGATGCCACTTGAGTGATCCCCAGGGTGACAGTTAAATTCAACATCCAATCATCTGGTTTTCTCTTGCAGAGGACCAGTGAGGTGCTACAATTGACATGTATGCAACATATATTATATAACATGGCCAGTGTTTGGTTTAGAGACCTGTACCCAAGTATGTTCTGTTGACTGTGATAGTCTGGTTGAGGTATCCATGGCATGTGGTGCATACAGGGTGGGGTTTCCTAGCTGTGGCATTCATAACACAGCTGGGCAGACATGTCAGTTTCAATCATAGATTGCCTGTAAGCAGCCAAGATGGATACCTGACATCTGCACATCTGTACAGAGGACAGACAGAAATCAGCTAGCCAACAGGTTATGCATTAGGATGAATGTTTTGACAGATAGACATTTGACACTGATAGGTATACCATTACTACATGACAGCAGCCCTCAATGACATGTCCTAAACACATAGTGGTCTACAGTTAATATCCACATATCAGATCAATATCCAGTAGCAGATACTTAATAACAGACAGCTCACACACCAAGAACATGATAGTCAGTACTCAGAGTCCAGCTTTTCATGCACGGATGTATGATTCCAGCACTACAATCTGCAATCTACTCTTACTTGGGAAAGCACTGTTAAACATAGTAACGTAATGATACAGTACATGCAAGTGTGACTGCATATAACCTGGGATACTACCCATGTATGAAACACATACAAAGAGAAAAGATTGTTGTACTAGCCATGTATACTCAGTTGTCCCATACAGTATTCTCACACCCCTTGCTACTGTAATGACAGCACATAGAAGCATGTTATGTACATATAATTAAATACACTTATTAAAGATGTCATTACCCTGCTATTTTATCAGACTGGAATGTGATCACTGGTTACCAGGGCTGAGCTATGCTTCGCAGGTGTAAGCATTACTTAAATGTAAATGCTAAGCAGATTTGCACAGTGGTAAGCAAAGCCTATATGGTGTAAGTCCCTTTTCGTTTAACTGTACGTTAGCACTGCTTAGCTTTGTGCAAACCCATGCAAAACCACTTAAAGCTGCTCAAAACTGCCTTAACAACTGTGTATCCAACACTCCTTGTTCTGCATAGCAACAAAATAAACACCCCTTGAAACCAGGACCTTGTAGACTATAGTCGCAGCAGTTAACTGCTAAGCCATCAGAGCTGTGAAAATGTCTGTTGTTTTTTCAAATATATCATTCAGTACACATACTGAATAGTGGTGAACAACTGCTTTGATTACTACAGTTGTTTAGTACTTGTAAGTGAATATAATGTTGAATCAGTCATGTTTTTATATCTAAATATACACATAGCAGATAAATATGGTGGGGAACATCTGGGAAGGTATATACAACACTCATGTTTACACATAACAAGGATATGGATATATATATATATATGTATATATATATATATATATATATATATATATATATATATATATATATATGTATAGTAGATCAAACGTTTCTAAGTTTGAACCACATATGGCCGAGACCATATGTTCAAACTTGTAAATGTCCAATCTGATTGAATGGAGATTTCAGTACAGAGCGGAAAGGGAAGATTTCCCATTTCCACAATGTAGTATGATCCTTGAGTTGGTATATTTAAGTAAGGGGGGGTGTGGGGGTGCAGGGGGGCATAGCCCCCCTGCTATAGACATTTAGTTTTGTGTTTTTTGGTTTTATGTGGTTTTACGTCAGTGTTTGAACTTTTACGAGTTCGAACATATGGTCTCGGCCATATGTGGTTCGAACTAGTAAAAGTTCAATCTACTGAAGTCAGTAGCTCAAACTTTTACTAGTTCAAACCACATATGGCCGAGACCATATGTTCGAACTCGTAAAAGTAGATCGAAATTTTACTAGTTCGAACCACATATGGCCGAGACCATATGTTCAAACTTGTAAAAGTAGATCGAACTTTTACTAGTTCGAGCCACATATGGCCGAGACCATATGTTTGAACTCGTAAAAGTTTGAACACTGACATAGAACCACATAAAACCAAAAACACAAAACTAAATGTCTATAGCAGGGCGGCTACACCCCCTGCACCCCCCTTACTTACATATACCAACTCCAAGATTGCACTACATTGCGGAAATGGGAAATCTTCCCTTTCCACTCTGTACGGAGATCTCCATTCAGTCAGATTGGACTTTTACAAGTTTGAACATATGGTCTCGGGCATATGTGGTTCGAACTTATAAACGTTTGATTTACTGAAGGGGACCCATATATATATATATATATATATATATATATATATATATATATATATATATATATATATATATAATATATATATATATATATATATATATATATATATATATATATATATATATATATGTATACATATGTAGATATATGTATACATGTACATACACACACATATATATATATATATATATATATATATATATATATATATATATATATATATTTATATATATGTATATATAACCTAAGCCCATAACATGTAGTGGAGTCATACCTCAACACCAATAGTCATAACCTCTTAGTGCAAGGGAATGTAACGTAAGTATTGCAGGTACAAATGTTGAATGTTGCTACAGTAACAAGGGTTGTGTCAGCAGACATGTTGTGTAGGAAGTCACTTCTGATACTGACATGTACACCATCAGTTACTAACAGACATCATAAGATTATCATAGTGAAGTACCACACAAATCACAGTAATGATCTTGTGGAATACAGCAGAGATATAACCAATAAATGTGGACAGTCTGACACAATCTGGCCAGTCCAGAGGTATACACAGAACTCCTTAATGCAAGATGTGTGGACCAAGCCTGACAAAGTGGATGTTTGCAGCCATGAAAATGGGGATATCACACAAATTGTGGAATAGATAAGCTCACACAGTTGATGCATTCACACCCTCCTGTCTGTCCTAACACATATTAACTGGAGGAGCAGAGGTCCCAAGCCCACATACTTCCCACTTGTTAGTGACATACATCTACACAGCATCCCACTGCTTTTTTAGAAATACACAACACTTATTCTGGCCAGGAAACAGTACATCTAACAGATATCTGGACATAACATCACAGTAGGTAAATACATTGAGCTGCTAGGCATGTCACCAAGCACTGTGTAAACTACAGGCAGATGGCCACAACACTGATCCATGTTTCCTATGGGGGAATATACATGTAGTTGCAAATATAGCAGGCACTACAGGCATGTAACAACATGTTGTAACAGACACCAGTGTGAAAGTGCATACCCACAACCAATCTCAACACAGTCACATTATGGTAAGCCAAATTAATAGTACAGTATATGTACTGTGTGAACAAAAGCATCCTCATATTTGCCATTCACACACTAACCTTACATATACTGGCCCAATTTACAGTGTAATCTGATGCCTGACTGTGGTATGGGACATGTCTCAGTCTGGCCCTACAAACATATATGCGGATAGGGTACCAGAAACTGGAGCAGCATGCAACGTCAGACAGAACAGGACCAAGAACACTGACATCTACCACAGTCTGTACACAGGCCAAGTAAGATATTCACAATGCACACTCTGTCAACAATCACCATAAGTGCACATACCTCACTACTTTACAGACTAGAACAGAATGTCCAGGTTTTGTCCTCAAATATAAGGGCTACTATGCATAACATGTCTAGCAGTCTGATATCTTACTGGCTTGTTATCAGGTATGATGTCAGTAAATAATGATATACTGTACATATGCACATCTTACTGCATGACATATGGACAAAGGGTGACAGACTTGGGGGACAGAGGCACAAACACAGGGCCAATATTGACATATTGCTCTGATAACTGAGAAAATTCCTGGTGTAACAGGGTTTGTTGTGACATATCTCTTCTGAGGGATATGAAGTTAGTAACTCACATGGATGTCACCATGTACTGACTGAAATCATCAGAGTATGCTACTGCATTTCTAAAGATAGGAAATGTGTGAGTAACACACCACATGTAAGACTCCAGACTCTGGCCAGTCTGCAGATTGCCCTACAGAGAGTTTCCTCAACCACACAACACTGTCATGCCAGACTTTAAATCATGTAGAACAGCCATATCCACAGAAACCCTGTTAAACCAATATTACTTCAAATGTAGAACAGCAATACTTACATTCTGTCCCCATGTCTGGAACATCCCCCTCCCGTTTGTTGGCCTGTCTCCACAGTGTATGTTGTAAGAGGTATTTCCAACTACCCTCTGTGATGCTGTTTGTTAGACACCCACATGAAGTCCTGCTCACAGTGAAGGAAAAGGGCCAACACCCACATGAAGTGCTTAATTATAGGAGTGTATTTCCATGCAATTGGCTCTAGGAATGACACCATAGCTGTTCCACATGCAATTAGCAAGTGGGGGACTGCATTTTGTGCACAGGCCATCAGCTGATCATGAGCATTACTTACAAAACTCAAGCTGCTGCCTATGCAAAACAGATGTACTTTTCCACATCCACGGGGGGGTGGGGGGTGAGAGAGAGAGAGAGAGAGAGAGAGAGAGATAGAGAGAGAGAGCTATCTGGCCTGGGTATTATAATGGTTGCCTATATTTTTACTAATCCATACTGTCACATAGTAATTGCACATGGCTGCACAAATTTATGGCTGAAGATTGTCTACAACAACCTCTAAAATATTTGAAAACTGTTGACCTTGTAATGTGGACATTGGGGCATATAGGTCCTCAATATAATGATGTAGCAAAACCCACACTGCAGTGGATCCTGTCATTACACAATCACCCCAACACCCACACAGAATACTGATGACACACACTTATCAGTACTGAGCTTCAAACTCCTACCTGACTATGTATTGTTATTACAGTATTATGCAGTTATTGCACACGCCACGGAGTTTATATATCAGAAAGTTGCCCAAAGATATCTTTGAAGGTGAGTGACATCAGCAACAGTGCTAAAGGAGGGGTAAGGGAACTGTAGTAAGTGTGAATATCCACAAAATCTGGTGTCAACGAAGACACACACACTCTCTCAAAGAAGCACACACATTATCACAGTTGGCAGGATCAGGAGTAGAACTCCTGCCTAAGTAGTTTGCTATACTACAGTATTACACAGTTATTGCAAGCGCCACAGATCTTATAGAGCTGAAACATTGCAAAAGGATTATTTCAAGGTGAATGACATCAGTAGGTGTACTAAAGTAGGGCAATGGGAGAAGTAGTGAATGTGAATGGCTTCAAAATCATTCACCCCCCCACACACACACACACACACACACACACTTGCTAGTACTAAGATGCATAGGTTCATTGCTTCACAGGTGTGTAGTAGGTGAATGGGCCTGAAGGCTGTACAAGGCTAGGCAAAGGGAATACCTTGGCATCAGACCACATGACAATAGTCTCCAGTGTGGCTCAGGGGTCTAGTCCCTGGATTGGTCCCCAGGGGGCATTTATATCATGTTATTGAAAGATGAAAATAGCAAACGCTATTTCATCGGACCTAAATATCTAAACCACATAATATCGAACATTCAGAACAGCACATTTTTTCCTTGGGAAAACATTTGCTATTCCAAAACACATACACACAACACAAGCACACCTAAAAAACATCAATACACACACATGCACTTATAATCCTACAACTAACCCTACACTAAACTATACATACACTACTATCTATCCACTTACCTTAACCCAAACCCTAACCCTACGTTCCGTCACTATCGCACACTCACCTAACCCATGCCCTAACCCTAACTCACTTAACCCGCCCCTAAACCTAATTCACCTAACCCGTGCCCTAACCCTAACTCACCTAACCTGCGCCCTAACCCTAACTCACCTAACCCGTGCCCTAATCCTAACAACCACACAATCGCACACATACCTGAACCCGACCCGTAAATCTCCACAACAGTGCTGAAAATAGCGAAGCCACAGAACCGGCCAACCAAATTCTTTCCCTAGGAAAGAATTCAGTGTTCTGCAGCTTCGCTATTTTTAACGTTCAATTAAAACGGGTCAATATTAGAACATTCAAAGTTTTAAAACTTCAATGTTCTGATATAGACCCTCCCAGGGGTGGGAATTGTATTCACCATCCACTCATCTGGGTTACTATTGTGGGTGGCCAGTGATGTGCACTGCTTCCCATGTATGTGATCTATATTCCATAACATGGACAGTGTCTGGGTTATGTACATGTCCCACACGCATGTTCTTTGATGTGTGGTAGTGTACTTGAGGTCTCTGGGGCATGTTGTGTGGACAGATTGTTAGCTTCTGATGTAGCATTCCTGACCTCATTTGGTGAGACCTGGCTATGTAACTGAAGTTGTGCTTGCATCTACATTGACAGCATGATACAGGTATTCAGTGGAGTTAGTGGCATCTGTCCATACAGGGCATGTGTATAAAGCATGGTATTCCCTTTGTAGGTTACATTTGCAGACTCTACAGTTGTTGCAGGTGTCCAGTGGGGAACATAGCAAAAGGTTCACTGTAAGCATTTATTTGCCTACTTTGGGGATGGAACAGGGTGCCATGTCCTTTTACTTGCTGGATAATACAAACTCAGTCAGGATATGTAAAACATCAAAGTACTTTCTGATGTCAGTGGCACTGTTGTGGTCAACAGGCATGTAGTCCACTGCAATCACACTGTGGTTATTATCTGTGAGGCAATATGCAGGGAACTACCAATATAGTAGTTGTTTCCTTGCCAAATGTGTTTGTGTATGAGATGTGGGTGGAAAGTGTTCTCTGAGTAATAGAAGGGTTGCCCATATTGTTCACCAATCCATAATGTCACATGTAGGGCTATAGATTGTCTACACCAGCCTCTCTGGTGTTTGACATCTGTTGTCCTTGTAAGCTGGACATTGTGACATATACTAGGTCCTCAACATAATAATTTAGCAAAACCCATCCCACAATGGATCCTGTTATTACACACTCATAGCAATCTCTACCCATGATACTGATGACACATACACACACCCTTGCCAGTACTGAGATTCAACTCCCTACCTAGTTATGTATTGCTACTATAGTGTATCACATTTATCACACATGCCACGGAGCTTACTAGGTAGACATTGTCCCAAAGTACTTCTAAGGTGAGGAACATCACCAGCTCTTGTAAATACTGGCACTGGGTGATGTAGTGGGTGAGAGATCCCAAAAATAATTTTACCCTGCACACACATTTGCCAGGGGTGAGGTTCAAACCTCTATCTAGCAATCTGTACAGACTATTATGGTTATGCATCTACCACATGCACCACTGACCTGGTATGGTTTAGAGTTGGCAACAGGTACTTCTAAGGTGGATGATATCTGCAGGACTGCTAAAGTCAGGCTCTGAGATGTGTACTGGCTTGTATACAGCTCAGCAAGCTCCTGCCTGGTGCCCTGCAGAGTTCTACAGCAGCAGAGAGACTTTGGGGTGATTAAATATAATTTTTCTGCATTTTCTTGCTGCCTTTAGATAATTCTGCCTAAAATGCCATTTTTTTTAGAGTTTCTGTGATTTAAAAAAGCTTGTTTCAGCTACATATTGTACTTATTTTACTGCCTGCACTTTAACAAAGTCATTTTTGTGTTTAAATTACCTGTTTAGCTGTTGTAGGCTACACACTCAAGTGTGATAGCCATTTCTGTGCATCTAAAGTGTTTTTTGATTGTATCTGCTTTATTTTCTGAAACAAAAACCAAAAAAAACCAAAAAAAAAACAAAAAATACTTGTTTCCCACCTTTCTAAGCTAGTATAGTCCAGTTTTCAGGTTAGTGCTGAATTCAGGGCTGTGTTACAAGTTTCTGTGTTTTCCCATACCTTACTTGGATAGAAGGAAGTTTCTCTGTTCACCTGTGAGAGATGGGTGCTTTAAGGAGCCTATCTCTCCCTGGAGGAGTGGTTTCTGCCCAGACATTAGTAGTTTATTGGCCATTTTGGGCTAATTTCTATCTCTTTCATTTCCCTGCTATAAAACCCACATTTGTGTGGTTTTGGGTGCTGGGCAGCGCCAGTCAACATGGGTATAACTATTCCCAGCTCCACAAAGTCTACTCTTCAATTTTTCCCTTGGAACTAGACAAACTTTCAACTTAAGCACTCAAACCATTCACTTCTCAGCCCGGCACTTGCTCAAAACTCATAGCAAGCACTAATAAACCTTAGCACTAGAACCCCCTATACTGTAAAGAAGGACAAGTCTCTCTATTCGACCTTACCAGCCAATCAGTAAAACAGTTCACTGTACCTATCCAGGCATGTCCAAAGGGCAGTTTTACGTGTACTCTCTGGTCCAACTGGTGAATCTGGGCATTTTGAGGCAATGTTACAACTGCCTCTTGTACACAGACAACCCTCTCCTCCTACCACCAAACACTAATACATGCAAGAGATGCAATTATACAGCCAAACTGGAGGCTAAACTCTCAACCCAAGACTGGACCAGACAGTCAAGAGGAGAAGCAAACTACTTGCATCACACCACCAGTCTCACATAGATCTATGAAACCAGCACCGGCAAAACACACATATAAAAACATGAAAACATACTCTGAGGCTTTAAATAAAAATCTGCAAAAGCAACAGAGACCCCCAAAGCTGACACCCAAGCAACCTCCACCCCCCCCAACACAAACCATGAAACACATACTTCACAAAACCAGTGTGTCATGCAATCACAGCCCTTAATGCAAAATAACATATCCAACACACTAGTAATAGGTGACTCTATAGTCAGGCACACTGATGTCCTACTCACTAGGCTGAACAAGGAGAAGATTACTGTTAGCTGCCTGTTGGGTGCCAGGATCCGACACATAACACAAGCACTTAGGTCACTCCATGACAAGTACAAATATGACTCTGTCATTGTCCATGTTGGTGTGAATGACCTGAGCCATACCTCCCTGGACTACATGAAAAGAGACATGGAAGAGATCTCTATCATGTAGCCCAGGCAGGTATGACCCTGACCTTGAGTAGCATCCTGCCCTCACCAAGAATGATACCACAGTATAAAGAAAAAAATATCAATTTCAACAATTGGCTAAGCTTCTGGAGTCATTCAAAGGGGATCCAATGTTTGTCAGCCTGGGATGACATGCTCGACAAGCCATGCTGCTTCTCTAGAGATGGCTTGCACCTGTCACCCTTAGGCTTTCGAATACTGGCCAAGAATCTTGCCACCCCCATAGTGCCTTTTGTAGGCAAGGCTCAAAAGACAAACCCACTGCCGTAAATAGCACAAATAACAAAAAAACTGAGGGCAATGCTGCTCAATGCCAGAAGTCTAAACCTCAAAATGCATGCACTCGAGGCACTCCTCAGTATGGAGAAAATCGATATATGTGCAGTAACAGAAACCTGGTTTAAGGCTCCAGAGAGCCAGCACTACTAGGCTACAACTCATACCATACATTTTGGCCAAAAAAGCTGGACCGAAATACAAAAGGCAGGGGCGTATCCATATTCATCAAGGACACCCACACCTCCAGGTTAGTGGCACAGCATGGTGCTTCAGAGATCATCCACATGCAACTAACAATGTGCAAAACTGCAATTCAAATTTTAGCTTGCTACAGATCACCCATCATGTCCCAGGACCCCCATTCTGCATTTCTGGAAACACTGGGAAACATAAAGGTCCTACCAAACACCCTGATATTAGGTGATTTCAATTGCCTAAACATTAACTGGAAGAACTACTCAAGTACTAACTCCATTGCCCAACATTTCCTAGAATTTATAAATTCAAATGCCCTGGATCAACTGATCAACACCCCCACCAGAGGTCACAACATATTGGACCTGGCCATCACTAACATGGGCGACTGGTGTTCCACACCAGAGGTCAACCCCTCACTGGTTAGATCTGACCATAAACTACTCACTCTGGCTATCCACATTCCACCCCCGCCCCTGGTCAAAGAAACCACTGTGAAAAACTTTTCAAAAGCAAACTTCACTTTGCTTAAGACCGAGGTGGAAAGTTTCAAAGCCCCCATGCTAAAGGATAACGCTGCCCAAGCTGCAAAATCCTTTACTAATGCACTCTACTGGCACCTACAAGAATGCATGGATCATGCTATTCCAAGCAAAACCAAGACTCACTCCTCCAAACAAAGGAAACCAGTCTGGTGGACCCCTGCTATAAACAATCTATACAATAGAAGGAAGAAAGTAGTACAGAAAAGGGTAAAATCCCAAGAAGGTAAGACATCCCTGATCAGTATCAGCAAGAAACTACGATCCCTCATAAAATCATCCAAGGCTAGCTTCGAAAGAAATATTGCCAAGGACTCCAACGATAACCACAAGGCACTCTTTAGCTATGTCAAGAATCTAAGTGGCAATTCTCAGATCTGCTCTGAGTTAGTGCAGAATGGCAGAAAATACACTGAACCGACCAATATCGCCAACATCCTGGTAGACAGGTTCAGTGCAAACTTCACCCCGCTCTCACCCCCAAAAGGGCCCAAAACCATACCAGAAGAATCTAGTTCCCCTGAAATCCTGAAATCACAGGCACTCAGGTTAAAACAGCCCTCTTCAAAGTCAAAAAAACAGCATCAATGGGACTGGACAATGTCCTAGGCTGAATCCTACACGAGCTCAAAGATGAACTAACCCCTCACCTAAACACACTGTTCAAACTTAGCCTCTCCACAGACTATGTGCCCATAGAGTGGAGCACAGCAACAGTTATTCTGCTCCACAAAGGTGGAGCCACAACAGACCCCAGGAACTATTGTCCTATAAGCCTGACTAGCTTGGTCTGCAAGGCTATGGAGTGCATCACCATGGATCTCATTAACAGAGACATTAGGAACCTCCAAACACTGGACCCTACCCAGTTTGGCTTTGTTAAGAGCAGATCATGCCTCCTAAACCTGGTGGACTTCTTTGAGACAGTTATCAAGGTTATAGACAAGGGAAAGGTGGTCCACACATCCTACCTACACCTCACAACAGTCTTTGACACCATTCCCCATTCTGGTATTATAGACAAGCTCACCAGCCTGAATATAAACCCCTACGTCACAAGATGGGTTGCCAACTGGCTCACAGACAGAACCCACATGGTATGAGTTGCAGGAGCTAGGTCTGACTCTAAACCGGTTACATGTGGCGTTCCTCAGGCCTCAGACCTAGGACCCCTCCTGTTTGGCATATACTTCTCAGAGGTACAGGCAAGCCCAGGAGGTCTATGGCTGACCAAGTTCACAGAAGACTGCAAACTAGGGGCTATAATTGACTCTCTGGCTGACACAGACATCCTCAAAAAGGGTCTCACTGAGACAGATACCTGGTGTCAAAACCATGGCCTCAAGCTAAATGCCAAAAAGTGCATATTCATCCCCTTTGGGAAAAAAAAGTACCCACAAACTACCATATAGGTGGTAGCCCCCTAAATACGGAAGACATAATAAGGGATCTGGGGACCCAAGTAGATAGTAATCTCTCCTTTGATAATCACATTTCCAAAGTGGTTAGAAAATCCTATGTGGCCCACCTAATCACCAAAGGGTTTGCATCCAGATCAAAAGAAGTCATTGTGCCCCTCTACACATTACTCATCAGACCCATCATAGAGTACAATGCCCCATTTGGGATGTACCTTACAAGACACCTACAACAGCTGGAAGGACCACAGAGGTACCTCACCAAGAGTATCACTGGCCTCAAACAGATGCCCTATGCAGCTCGACTGAAGAAACTCCAGCTGTACTCAGTTGCATATCACCTACTCAGAGGTGATCTATGCCTGACATACAAGGCCATGCCCAACCCAGAATTGATGGACATGCTCCACCTAAAGAAAACCATATCCCCCTGAGCCACATGCTCTAGGGATCTAAACCTCACCACAACAATAAATAGGATGTGCTGGAGGGATAGATTCCTGTCCCAGAGACTTCCCATGCTCTGGAAAAAGATTTCAATCTGCATTGGGCAGAGCTCCCCACTAACACTCTTCAAGAGTAACCTTGACAAGTGGATGGGAAATAGAAAGTTTACCCGGGGATCACTTCAATGGCTCTGCTGGACAGAGGCACAGGGAACTAATCTAAGGGGGTGGCGAAAGCCAACACAATTCCGGCTAGGCTTATAAATGCCTATAGGCAGATAGCCTAGTACCTACCTATGAACCTATGAAATGGGCCAAAATCTTTGAGGTACACACAAAAACAATTGCCACAGATTAGATTCAAAGCCATACCTAAGTAGTTACTGTGACAATATTGTCTCACATTTATGGCGCACGCCATGGAGCTTATATGTAAAAGAGCTTTCCACAGGTATCTTTGAAGGTGACTAACATCAGCAGCAGTGCTAAAAGAGAAGTACAGGGAGAGTAGTAAGCGTGAATGTCCATAAAATCAGGTATCATCAAAGACACACACACTCTCTCACACAAGCACACACAGTTTCACAAATTGCCATGTCTGGGACTAAAACTCCTACCTAACTATGCTACACTATAGCATTACACAGCTATCACAAGTGCCACGGAGCTTATATGTTGGAGAGCTCTCCACAGGTATCTTTGAAGTTGACTAACATGAGCAGCAATGCTAAAGGAGAGGTAAGGGGAGAGTAGTAAGTGTGAATGTCCATGAAATAAGGTCTTATCAAAGACACACACACTCTTTCACACAAACACAGACAGTTTCACAGTTATCATCTTGGGGATTAGAACTCCTAACTAACTAGTATGTTGTACTATAGTATTACACAATTATCGCAAGCGCCATGGAACTTATGGAGCAGGCACTTGTCCAAAGGGTTATTTCAAGATGACTGACATCAGCAGGCTTGCTAAAGTAGGACAATGGAAGATGTAGTGACTGTGAATGGCCACACACACACACACACACACACACACACACACACACACACACACACACACACACACACACACACACACACACACACACACACACACACACACACACACACACACACACACACACACTTTCAAAATTGCCATGTTTGGGATTAGAACTCCTACCTATTTTTCTACACTACAGTATTACACACGTATCACAAGTGCCACGCAGCTTATAAGGCTGAAACTTGACCAGAGGGTTACTTCAAGGTGACTGACATTACCAGGAGTGCTAACATGAGCAATGGGAAGTGCAGCGTGTGTGAATGGGCCATAAACCATTCCTCTGGAAACATACACACAATACTCAGTCACACACAACTTTACATTTGACAGGACTGGGTATACAAATGCTAGATGAATACTGATTTGTTCTATCGTGTTACACAGTTATCACAAGCATGACAGGCACTATAGCGCTGAGGGCTACCAAAAGCAATGTCTACAGTGATTGACATCAGCACATCATGTGATTTGGCCAATTAGATGTGTGGTGGGTGGGACAGGCCTCATAATGAAAATCTCTCTGTCACTGTCTGTCTCTCTCTTCCCCACATCTCTGTGTGTGTGTGTGTTTGACATATTATAGTGTGTTGGCCTGGGATATGTGTGAGTATTCCTATCCAATGTGTGTGCAAAGCATGAATGGTATGCAATGTGGTG
Source organism: Protopterus annectens (assembly GCF_019279795.1). Lineage (NCBI taxonomy): Eukaryota > Metazoa > Chordata > Ceratodontiformes > Protopteridae > Protopterus > Protopterus annectens. The sequence continues at coordinate 343,074,913 of NC_056728.1, read as the reverse complement.
TGCGTGCACAGACATCTGTGACTGACAGATATGTATAGTCCACTGTGTTGTCAGACATGGGCTTAATTTTTCTAAGTGTAGGAGCATGCCAAGTATGACCTTCTGTACTGAGTGTGTGACTCCATTCCAGGTAGGTTGTACTCCAGTCCAGGATTTGGTGTTCTACACCTACAGCTATCAACCTGTTTCTGCAGGATATCTGTAGATAGGTTGACAATATGGAGTCACAATGGGCGGCGGATAGTGGGATACTGTAATTATTGTGTCTGTGCTGCTTGTGTTACATGGTTGGTGTTATCAGAGATATTCAGATATATGTACTGTTTTACACTGTGATGTATTGTGTCATAAACTACTGACAGATATACTTATTTGCTCACAGTTATTTCCTGGTAAATACAAGATGAATGAAGCTGTGCCCAATATTGTGGTCTGCAGCCTACATATTCTTGCACACTCATGCCATTCTGGAGGAGTTGCTGCAGACACTTGATGATGGGTCTGTGTAAATTGTCCAGCACCTTGATACTGTGGTGGCTGAGGATCCCCTGCTTGTACATATATTGACATAACAGAATGGCCATATCCTGCTGTGGCCATACCTCTCAGCTGTACAGATTCACCCAGGTTACCCAGAGGCAGGGCACAATATATCTGGTCAGTTCCCCTCCACATTGTGGTTTACAAGCAGGTTTGTAACCACCCATTACTGGGTTTACAGGCAGGGATAGTATGGGCACACATCAGAGTTTCAGACTTTACACACTCCATGACATCCATGCTTCTACACCCCCCACTCTGTTATTCTATCCTCTTCCTAACATTATGCGAGCGATATCTGAGAAGTATCCTTATAGTTGTCCCTTCATCCCAGCAGTATTTAGGGGTTGGTCCACAGTTCATGCAGTAGGACATGTTGGGCATGCTACTGGGATTTGTCAACATGGCCTTGCATTTGTGTTCTGTGGACTGTGTTATGTTGTTATTTGGGACCCCATGAGATAACATACATTGGCAGTCCAGGTGAGGCACAGACCTTTGATAAGAGGACTGTAGAGCATTTGGTAGTGATGCAGGCCATCTGTAGCAGGCCAGTGCATTCTGTCACTCCTACATTCCCAGGCTGTGAGCCACTGGATTCCCTTGGGGTGACAGGGTAAGTGTGCAAAGTGTTAATGACAATAGTTCCTGTCCATATTAATCCATTGGTCTGGATGCTGGCAGGGTGCTGCTAACAGCTAGGGGCACATCTGCATGGGACACCTCTTCAGCATGCTGCATTCTGTGGGTATTCCCATACAGAAGTGGGGGTCATACTGTACTCATTCCCAACAGCAGGGATATGACCTGTGATAAACCTGTGGCTAATGGTGGGGTGAGCTGAGTGCATGTATGATATGGAAACTTCTTGCAGCTGACTCATAGATATACCTGGGACATTCCCCTTATGCTGCCTTGTGTGGGAACATAGTATTTTCTCATTGCTTCATAACTGTGCCTTTTTTGGTCTGCCAGTGATTGGCCAGACTACATCAGTATTCCATACTACACAGGCAACTAATGTGCTGCTAACCTGTCTGTACAATTCCAAAGGTATGTGCAGTTGACAGTTACATTTTATGAACTATGTCTAGGGTACTTCCACCTGTGTACTGTGTGTATGTCTGGGTCCACATTCATGGCATGTCCATCTTTCAGACGGTGACAGATATTGACATCTGGACAGTGAATATGGACGACTGCTGACATGGGTATTGCTGACATATCTGGAGGGGGCTGTTCACCATTGCCATCAATTGGAGGCCTTAGCACAGCCTTACGTTAGGGTCATTTACACCTGTCCTGTTGGCTGAGGCTGGTGTTGGGTATGTTAGCCTCACTGACATGCATGTGTATGTCCTATGGACACACATTTGGGCCACCACATGAACTGCAGTGGGATTTGTCACTTTGTCTAGTACTGCCTCCTTTGTTGACACCAGTATTTGTTATGGATTTCATGCTGCCCATATAGGTGTCCACTATTTGCTGCCATCCCATTCAGGGACCCGATTCCCTTGCATGCTCACATCCATACCATAGATACAACTAGCAGAACATACTACTCCATTCAGCAACTGATAGGAAGAGTGACTTATCTTGTGGCTGTGCCAGTATTGAAGATGGTGCTGGAGGGCTGACTATGTCAGATGCACATAGTACACTCCTTATACATGGTAAAGCACAGGTAGTGCCATGTTTGGCATCCCTTTTACTGTATGTGCGAGTCAGAGAGAGGTGCCATTTCCTGGGTCCCTACCATGTCAGTGTATGTGCTATACATTGCCTCTTTGCCAAAGCCTGGGCACACTGGGCATGCCTCCTTCTGCCTACATGGGCAGGCTCAAGTTGTTCCTCCTCTGAGTCCCTCTGTGCCTGTGATGGCCTTGGCAATGGTGGGGAGCTGTGTGGCCTTACTCCGTGCTGTTCCTGCTGCAGCTGTTTCTGCAGGATCATATTGTGCAGCATGGCACAGACAATGAACATTTGTGTACACGTAGCTGGAGAGCACTGCAAGGCTGCACTGGATATGTCCAGGCAGTGGAACCGTGACTTGAGCATCCCAAACCCATGCTCTATTATGATTCTGTTTTGTGCGTGTGCCTCATTATGGAGTTCTTGTTCAGGTGTGTGTGCATTTCTGATGGGTGTCATCAACCACGGCTCCAGTGCGTAAGCAGCATCCCCCACTAGGTGGCCATATTTTCCCCACTGGTAAATTTTTGGTACAGCTGTGTCATATGCCAGATGTGGGAGTCGTGATAGCTTCCAGGGCTGCCAGCACACACATTCAAGATAATGCCCTGGGCATAGCACATGACCTGTCAGTTGATGGAGGGGAAGCCCTTGCAGTTTATGTAGACCCTACCCCACTCACTGGGTGGTGCTTTGATGTGTATGTGAGTGCAGTCTATAGCACCCACTACCTCAGGGTATTCTGCTATTTGGTGGAAGAAATGCATATTGCTGGTCAACACTCATAGGTGTTGAGGAAATATATGTGCTCACTGGCATGTGCTGACATGGCATCCAGGAACGGGTGGAGTACCCTGGATGCTGATGCTTGTGAGATCCCCATTATATCCCCAGTTGGCCTTTGGAAGGCACCTGTGGCTAGTATTCTTAACCCTACACATACCTTGGTATCCACTGGGATGGGTTCCCTTCTGTTGGTTCTGTGTGTGAGGAGTGGCCGGCACAGCTCAACAATTTGCTGTAGAATGTCCCTGTCCACCCTGTAGTGTTCCACTATCTCCAGCTCATGTAGACCCTAGTAGGTTACCCTGGGTCTGTACACTCTTCTCCTTCTCCTCACTGTGGGTTGGTCATCAGCATTCCCATCCTCACCACACTCAGTCTCTTCCAAATATTGATGTATGAGAGCAACAACAGCCCCTAACATTTTGCTATTTTTTTCAGGTAAAATTTCCCCATCTATGTACATCGGTGGTGTAGAGTTTGTGGGAAAAAGCGTAAAAGGTGTTTGCATGGTTTATAGTAGCATGCTGGGCTGAGCTGCTGCCTGTGTAATTGGCTGATTCTGATACATTTCATCTGCCAGCTATGCTAGTTCTCCTTGATTGCCTTCCTATTGCTGCTTTCCCTTCCCACTGCCTTCCTGTTTAAGCCCCGAGGCACGCTGTGCATACCCAGTGCTCAGACATGAACAGAGCTGCTATTTCCTGTGTTTTTTTTTTGATTTAAAACCCAGTGTGTGGCATGCACACTGGTTTAGGCAATGTAAACACTGCTAGGCAGCCTCAGACACACCCCCTTCCTTAGCTGTGCTTAGCTAAGGGCAAACACAGGCCACAGAGCTCCAATAAGCTTACAGCATGCATGACACTCCCCCTTATGAGGTCTTTTACTGCTTATACTTATACCATGGTGTTGCTGCACCTACATGGTTGGGCGCAAGCTAACATTGAGAGGAATTCTGTGATTCAGTATCAGTCCTCTCATTTGCATAAAACAGAATGCTAATTCATAGTTACCACACTCACACTGAACCTTCCCCCTTAGCAACCACTATTCCCTGGTATTTTTGTCTTATGTATGCCCTTGAATATCATGGCAAAATGCTGATTTGGGTTTAAAAACTTATTTCCAACCTTTTTTCATATTTTTGGGCTGATCCCATTTGCGCACCACTGCCCTATGCTTAAACGGCCGAAACTGGCCCAAAAAAAAAATAAAAAAAATAAAAGTTATTTTTTATAATTTTGCAACTATTTCCCATGCCAGTAGTCATATATTTGGCCATTAGCATGCCTACTAGATTGAATGCATGCTTTCTGTGGAGCTGTCATGCCTCCGTTTTGTAATTTGCAGAAATGTATTCGGTTAGTAACCAAATACATTTCTGCAGGTTACACTATTCCTGCACAGACGCCTGCCTGCTTCCTGGATCACTAATTCACCTCATTTGCATTTTTTCACCAGCAAATGGGGTAATTAGCATATAGCAGTGGTATCCATGCACGAATAGTGTAGGAGCGCTCGTGCACGTCCCGGGAGCTCGTTCCTGGATCGCTCATCGGCCATATTGCATGCAGCAGCTCTTGCACTATTCCTGCACACCATGCAGAGTTGCTGAATCCTGGGGCATATTGAGTATTGCAATGGGGTAGGATATGCATCAGTTGCAGTTTGCACATATTCAGATGAGAGAAGGGCGAGAGCTAGTAAAGTAGGTTTCAGCTTCTGTAGCAACTTTTTTTATTTGAGTACACTTACTTGCCAAAGGTTCAGTGCACCAAGCAAGTCTTGTGAGGCACTGTTGTTTGGTACAAATCCCTGTTTTGCATAAAACAGTCAGCCATGTTAATGAAATACTTATTGAAAGTGGAGGCAGTGTTTAATATTAGTTTCAATGTGGAAAAGACAAGGTGTGAATTTTTGCCCCGACTTAAGAAGATTTTTTATGTTTGTCCAGTATTATTTGGCATTATTTTGATGGTGAAAGTTTCTGGATAAAGATAGTTTGCTTTTTTTACTTAGTGGTGTATTGATTTTTAAGTGTGTTATAATTTTTGCTAAGATTGATTGTATTAACTTCTTAATTTCTGTTGACATACAAGGGGCAGTAATGGATTTAAACTTTTCCCTATGTATTAGTACTATAGAGCTGAGCATGTTGTTGTTGTTATTGTTGTTGTTGTTTGTCTTTCAGCTTTTCTTGGTTAGGGGTCGCCACAGTGGAACTCCGGTCTGCTAATGATTGGCAATAGATTTTCATGAACGCCGAGGTGCCAGTTCGAAGTTCAAACTTCAACGAAGGCACGCCCTTTTATGCATGTCTTTCAAACGCCCAGCCAATCACGGGGAGGACATGCAGACTCCACACAGAAGGCACTCCCCGCACTCCAGCCAAGAATCGAACGGCTGAGCATATAATGCAATATAATGCTGCATTATGACTCCTTCTTGAGTAGTGTTGGAGATCCAGTTGCTAATGCTGTGTACTGAGGTGAACTATTGTCCTTTGTCTGAGAATATATCATGCTAGCATGAAGGACCTTAGTAAATGTTGTGAACATCTGCAATTTTTCTGCATTTCTAAAGTGGCTTCCTGCTACTATATAAATATTTTCAGCACATATGGACAGCATATATGTATGTTATTTCTGTATGTAAACATGTTGGCAATTCCTGTTGTCTGTGTACATTTTTAGTTCTCATAATATGCTGCACGTGTATTGTCTGCAAATTCTTTGTTGTTGGTGACAGTTGTCTAAGGTTATACACTTATCACAGACTTATTACTGCCATAGATATGAGGGTTGTATACATTCTTTGGGAAATATGTAGTCAGAACACCAGTGTATTTGTGTATTTGGGGCAGTGGTTTACTTGACAACAGTGCAGGATGGAGATGTTCACAGACTGTGGCTTGAATCCCTCATTTGCTACTTATATGTTAGTGTGTTACATATGTACAGTTGTACAATAGCACGTGTCCCATTCTTCAAGTAATATTTACCATGTTGTGTTTTTCTGTGCTGGTACATAGCAGCCATATTGCTAAAGTGACAGAGCCCAATCTTTTTTATACAGCACAGAAGGTAAATTGCCATGAAGTGACAATACAATACAATCCATATCCTGTGCATGCAAAGATTTCTCATCCAGGAAAAAAGAGGTCATTGTTCCCCTCTACTCGTCACTCGTTAGACCCATTATAGAGTACAATGCCCCTTTTGGTATGTACCTCACAAGACATTGACAGCAACTGGAAAGGCCACAGAAAAACCTCACAAAGAGGATTACTGGCCTCAAACAGATGCCCTACGCAGACCGTATCAAAAAACTCCAGCTTTACTCTGTCGCATATCGCCTACTCAGAGGTGATCTCTGCCTAACATACAAAGCTATGTCCAGTCCAGAGTTGTTGAACATGCTCCACTTAAAGAAATCCCAATCCCTCCAAGATACATGCTCTAGGGACCTAAATCTTGTCACCACAACACACAGAACATGCTGGAAGGATAGATTCCTGTCCCAGAGACTTCCCATACTCTGGAACAAACTACCTATCTATATCAAACAAAGCTCCTCATTAGCACACCAAGAAAAATCTTGATGATTGGATGGGAGATAGGAAATTCACCTCGGGGATCACTTCTGTGGCTCTGCTCGACAGGGGCACAGGAAAATAATTTTCTTGGGTGGCGAAAGCCAGGGTACCATTTGACTAGGCTTATATAGGCCCTAGGGCCAATAGCCTAGTACCTACCTATGAACCTATGCATATTTATCCTAAAAATAAGGAATGTTTGGGTGCACTTATACTCTTGACTTGTGCACATTTATGTGTTTTCTATACGTTTATCACACTTGAGGAAGAGAACTTGTCTTCCCATGAAAAAAATAATTATTGATGCTGTAGGATTTGGTCAGAAGGACAGATGATACTGTCTGGGGGGCCAGGGCATGGAATGAGATTTCCAGCATTGCCATTATATTCATAGATTACTACTAGGCTGACTACTTTCAGATCATTTTTTAAGCCAATTACCTCATGTGAGGATCAAACCCTGCACCTTGTGTCTATAAGGTAAACTCTTTAACCATTATGCCAACCTTCCACCCAAAAAAAGCCATTGTATATAGATTCATTGGTAAGTACTAGGCTAGTTGCCCTTGTGGGCTATTTTAAGCCTAGCCAATTTCCATTTCAAAGGGGAGACTCAAACCCTGCACCACGTGTCTGCAAGGTAAACAGCTCAACCATTATTTCTTTGTATTTTTGTCTCTGTGCTTACAGCTTGTCCACTTCCTACTACATCCCTGGAATCATTCACTGATACTGACACAAAATATGATGTGGTACAGAGAGGCAGCATAATCAATGGCATATAAGACACTGCACCTGATTATGCTTTGTCCAGCCTTGATGGTTAGAGTTCTGTAAGTTAAGATATTTTCTCTGAAAGAGAGGGCAGTGAAACCAGACAACATGCTAGTAGTGGAGCATCTAGTATTGGTTCTAAAGAAGACATTGGATAAATGTCTCCATGTGTTTTTGATAGTGGTGTTGAGATAGCTCTACTAAGGACAACTGATGTTTATACAATGGCACTTGCCCAAGTGGTAGCAATGCATGGACATGTGACCAAAGGTTTATGCCTGCTGTTACAGCCACATTATGGGCCACAACATTGTTGTGTCACAGAACTGTGTGCACTTGCTTGTGCATCTGACCTTGTGGCACATCACATTCATGTGTTGCATGACAGTAAGGAGCGCAGGAATAGAGAGGTCATGTCAACACTTGCTGAACATTGAGGCAGGTTGGCATCAGTTTCATACTCTACAGAGCAGTTTGTCTTGGCTGTGCTTAAACATTGCTGCAATAGTACCCAGGCCATATGTGCCCTGTTCCATATGATCAATATGCCATCATGTGGTAGAGGGAGATGTCTTCTTTCATGCCCTACTCATGATACTTATTCATCCATTGATCCTGTGCTTTAACATGCATGTGTAGTTGTTGTGGGTCACCATGATTGGCCCCCAACTGATATGTCATATCACATGCCATTTGCCATTACTGTGTCTCACCCTACACAGGTTGCCAACACCAGATCTGTGGTACATTATAAGTGCTGAGGTTTTGTCATGTGGCTGGAACAGCCAAGACAGTGGTATGAACTTTCAGAGTGGGCAGGTATCCCAGTCTGTGTGTTTTGTTTTACCATGCACTTGTGGCAATGATTACCACTGTGTTGACCACATGATACTGAGTATGCTACTGGTCTTTGACATGTGTGATGCCATGGGAATACTACTTTTGTATTATTGCACTCAATGCATGTCACTGCCTTTTAATTGTCACATACATTTACTCACAGGTGTGGCATCTCATGATATGCTGTCATAGTAATGTATGGCACATATTATGTTGTTTCACACATGGTTTTATGACTATAATGCTTAACACTCTGCTATGATGCCACTGGATATTATGTAAGCCATTGCTGATGAACATATTACTGTTGTTCACCACAGCTGATTGCACAAGTACACGTGTGTTTACTATGACATGTTTTTTTTCTGGAAGTAATACTAATGACTAAACGTCAAAGCAACACATGCATTCCACAGTCTAACAGCACATGGTTATGCAATTAACAGTCCCATTTACATATGATAAACATGTACACATGATCCATATGCTTCCATACATTCTACAATGTGAGTCATACCCTGACACACCTAGCTTGTCTGTTTCTCTTCAAAATTTCACTTTGTATTGCATTTGATACTGCAATTATAGTAAAGATTGTACACTCAACTGTTGCTTAGGTGTCTCGCTGACAGTTAGTCAGTGGCTTTACAGGCCATAGAATTCCTGGCTGGAATGCTGTCCATGTCCCCTGTTACTGCTGTATCCTGCATGACACCTGTTTTGCATGATGTCTGCTCATTTCTGATATTTCCTTGGATTAATGTGTGACCTACAGTATGACATCAGTTCAGTCACACCATGCTGGTGAATTGTGGCCGGCTACTTCCCCCTATCAACATATCAACATTCAAACTCTTACTCAGACTGTACCAGGTACACCCAAACACACACTACAATCCACATATGAAATGAATATACCATGCAATTATGTGTTACAATGGCAGTAACCAAATGTGGGACATACACATAAAAGTATGTCCATGGTAACTGCTGTATCTGTATGACATACATTGTTCTCTAACAATGGTGTACTTCCCTATAGGAATCCTTATAAATGTGTTCTAGTTCTTACTTCTTACCACATGATATGTATATGCTGCTGCAGGACACAGTTTAGATACTTGTATCATATATATGCTGTTGCTCATGTACAAGTCACATATGGATTACTATGGCTGGCATGTGTGTTGGTGATGATATACTGTCACAGATGGGTGCACATCACATGTTGATCTTTGTACATGTGTACTTCTGGCATGTCATGACTCAGAAGTTCTGAGCAAGACATTACCATGTTGCATGGACCAACATGTACTGCCACAGCATTCATCACCCACACCTGGATGTTTTCCTTTATGCCTGCCTAATCATCATGTGAAGCATAGTTTGGTATTCTTCAGATGTCTGCGGTTCTTGGAGTAGATCAACCACACCTAGGGTGGCAGACCACCATGTTTTGATGTTATCATATTGTGCATCATGACACATGTGGTGACCACTTACACAGCGTTTTGTGGTGTACACTGCAGTGCACTGTGCCAAACATCTGCTCAGCAATGCTCTGTTTCATGTTGTGTGCTCTGTTCTTTGCATCCTCAGCAGTCATTGATTGGGCTGTGAGTGGTGTCATGAGCCAGGAGTCCAGCAGATAACTGCAGTAACCTTTTTGATATAACTGGACAAAACATTAACATGTTTGCATCACACACAGTATGGGGCCATAGAACACATTTGTCACATAAAGGTATACTTAGCAAGTAGTAGCCCCTCAGGAATCTTACCCTCTTAGAATAGTGCCATTAAGGTACTCTTTTTCCAAACTGCTGCACCATGCACACTACAAGAGTGTGTTGCCATTAGGTTAATGATGAGGCCACATCTGCTTATCACATTATCTGACTGTTATGTGATAACCACTCCTTTCTGTTGAACTACAGTTCTGCACCTTCTTCAGAAGGGGTTTTAATGATTACATGGGTGCAATCAATTACAACAAGGACACATGGAAAACTTTCTATGGCATAGAACCCTTCCATGGCAGCCTGCACCTCCTGTGTTCTTGATGGGAAGCAGATGAACTTATTTACCTTGCTGCACATGACTGTTAGGAACCATTCTATTGTGTCACTAGCAGCTGTCTGTGACATCTCTATGGTATGAACAATGTGCATCTTGAATATTCCAGGGCCAGGGGCCAGTATTCCAAGGCTCAGACACACCTTTGTTTCTACTGGGACATTGTTATCCCATGGCCTGCATGAGAACATGTGGGGTGCACACATCCCACACATAACCTGCACCATCTCTCTATCTAATCTATATCTGCCTGTTATTTCATCATCAGACAGCTGGCTTAACAACAACCCATCTCAGCTTATTGCTCTTCTGGTTGTTTGTGAGTGATAGAACTTATTTGGAGATCATCCTCCAACATCAACTCTAAAAAAAAAAACACTCTGCTGTAGCATGTTTACTGCATAATTCATTTTTTTAAAGTTTTTCCTGTGGAACCACATTGACATATTTCAATATTTTATAATTTATGAGTATTTGCATCATGAAATGTGGTCTCAACCAAATTCTTGAAATAATCTAAGAGCGTATATCACAAATACTACTTTGTCACATTTTATTGTCATGGGGCGCACTCATAGTGTTTTGGAATCAAGCTTAAATGTATGGAAACTTCATACGCAATAGCATATTTGCATGGCTTTTGTTTGCTCTTGGAAATATTGTCCACTTTTAGTTTACAGACGCAGTACTTCAGTGCACTGTTCTAAGTGCAACTTTCTTTTGGAATCTGGTCCTCTGTGCATGTCATCAAACATTTATGACCATTCTTGGTGTATCACCAATAAATGCATACAAGTCCCAATCACAAACAAAACAATAACAACAACATTTCACAAATTTCAGGGACACACATTTACATGTAAATTCATAAAACAATTACAATCACATAAATCAATACCTTGCATCAAAATAACCTGATTTGAAGGGGCACATTTAACTAAACAAATAAAAAGAAAATTTTAAATCAAAGAACAGCCAGACAAATGGAAAATATATTACTCTCAAAATCAGAAACTGGAAATCTGCACAAAACAGTATTAAACCACATGACTAAACTATAGTTGAAGTATATCTTAATAAATCCTGACTATACTACTATATCAATACTATAAAATTCTGAAATAAACCTTAAAATGAATAAAAGTTACTTATGAACTACAGAAGTGAGCCTTCCACGAGACATCTATTTTATGAAAAACTCTGTAATGTCTTATTCATTAGACAAACTATGTAGTTACTACATCCCAGAAAAATGGAAAAACCCCCCAGAGAAACTGAATAGGTGGGTGTTTGTTTTCAGTGATTAATGAAATGTTAAATAATAAAAGCTAAACCATTTTTGTCTTTAGCAAGATAAAACAAAGCATGAGCAAGTAATACTTAATCTAATTTAAAATTTGTTGAGCAACAACTTCTGAATGTACCATATTGTAGCAGCCACCTTTTTAAATTCGAAAATGATCATGTGATCTTAGTTCAAGTCATGTCATGTGAAATAAACATTCTTAAAGAGACAAGCAACAATTACATAAAAGCCCCTTCAACATGTAAAATAAAGTTTAAAAGTCTGTACTTTAAACATTCCCTAGTACTGAAAGTAATAACAATGAAAAGCTGTATTTCTTATGTTGAAAAAGTAAACATGAAATACCTGCATAACTATTATTATTTGGCTGCCTTCATGTTTAACACAGATCTCAAAAAGCCATACTATCATTTAAGCATGGGTAACATGTTGAGATGAGCCTAATCTGCCAAAAATCCTCATAGTTTGCGAAAGTGCTCTTCCACCAACCATTCCCAAAATATTCACTTTATCCATCACAAAAAACAAAAACTTTTTAAAACTTTTACATGTAGTAGAATGCTTATATAGATCATTATTTTGTCACCCTTAGAATTGCTATAGAAATGGTCATATATTCTCCTACAAAGTTCCTCTTCTGTTTTGCTGATGTAAAATACTGTTTTCCTAAACCTGAAGACATTGTCCAAAAGCCTCAAATATGATTTAAATATTTCATCCCAGTCATATTAAAAACAAACTGGCTCTTTCAATAGTTTAATGCTAAATCTGCAAATATAGGTGAACAAGCAGACCCCATTGCAACCCCTGTCATTTGTTTAAATACCTCCCCTTCAAAGCTAAAACAAAATGTTGTTCAGTACATTTTCTATCACTTCACAAACAACCTTTATGTTTGATGTAGATAATTTATCATATTTAATAAGATTGTTAAGAAACCATTCCATCCCAATATCCTTTAGGATGGATGTAAACAAGCTTTTGATGTCTGCTGTAACCAGTAAAGTAGTTTTTTTATAAGCATAATCATAGACCTTTTCTGAAAAGTCCCATGCATCTTTCAAAATATGGGGAAATGTAAAATCCCTTTCAGTTTCTTGTCTATATAAATTCCAAAAGATTCAATCATCTAACCTATTTCAGATATAATGGGCCTACTTGGCAGTTTCATCACATTTAGAACCTTTGAAATAAAAGTATAACTGTCAAAGGGGGATGTACTATTAAATAATCAAACTCATTTTTGTCAACTAAACCATTATCAAATATTTCATTTTAGTCCAAATTTAATTTTTTGTGAGCTGTAGTAATTTTGTTAATAGAAGAAAAACTAAAAACAAGTTGCATCATATACTAAATCAAGTATCTGAGCACTATAATCTAAACTGTTAAGAGCAACCATGCCACCATTTGCCTGATTTCATGAACCTGTATTATCTCCTGGTAATAAGTTTGTTTAACAATTCAGTTTCATCAGACTGTCCAAGATGGCTGCACACTGATCAACAGCTTACATTTATCACTCCCAGTATGAAAAAGAACTGAAAGACAAGGGCCAGAAACTCTATCACTTTTAGTAAATTCAGTTACTGGCTAGTAAGTACACTGCCTGGATGCCAGTAAAGAAGAAACTAAGACAGACGGAAAGAAAATACTAGAAAAGGTAAAGAGAAAACACTAACTGGGAATAATCCTACACCTGTTCAGCAAAAAGCAGTTTAAGATCCTGCTTTGGTGTGAGACATGGCTTCCAGTTCTCTAGAGGAAAAAATAAGTCAAATGTGTTCATAGCTGATTAAAATAAACAAAACACTGAAGGGGAATATCAACTAAAATAACAAAAGGTCGGAAAAAAATGGAAGAAGATTTATACAGATATTCAGATGAGCTGATATAACTACAAAAATCAGAGGTCAAAATTAAGAAAAGGCTGGCTGAGTATGGATCTGTCCAAGAAGAGATATTTCAAAAAAATGGTAGAATTGGTAGAAAATGGACAGAGCCCATAGAGAAAATCTGATATTTTTCTGTTGTACCAGAGAAATTAGAAGGCACAGACTATTCATTTTATGGTGGTACAAATAAGGAACTAGACTGATATTCCATAGCAAGAATTGTTAATTGAAAGGGCAGATGGTATGTATTCTCCTAATTGGGCCACGAGAAAGCAACCAAGACCTATATTAGTAAAGATACAAACTTACCAGTAAAAAGAGTTGCTCCTGAGAAAATTGTGGCAAAAAGGCAAAGCATTACATTTTGAAGACAGTAGAGTATTTGTGGAAAATGAGTATTCACTGTACACCAGGCAGAAGAGAAACAAATTTAATCCAGCAATCAAGGAATGTCGTGAGGCAGGAATAAGATTCAAGCTGATGCATATGGCTGTCTACAGAATATTTTTTCCTGGATGTTCAAAGTCATCTCTTGATGCAGAACAGGCTAATGAGGAAATACAAAAGTTTGTCCAACAAAAAGTGAGCCATTAATAGAAGAAGTTACTCTGTTTCACAAACTGCTGATAATAAAGCACATGGAGAGACTTTGTCAGTGAAACCCATTCTACTTCTTCAAAGGAAAATGCTCGAGAGACAGAGAAAAGAAAAACAGTTGACTAGAAGAATTGGTAATACCTTGGAATTGAACTGGAATCTGGAGCTGGGAGATGGAGATGAACAGGAAGAAGACCAGCAATATGGAAATTAGTAAATAAATGTGAGACTGCAAATCATTAATCACATTTATGAAACATGGTTATATAAAGAAATGTGAAAAGAGTAGACTGTTGTTGACTTTGTTAAACCTGTGAGGAAATAAATGGCATTTACCTCACTTCATGTTATTAATGTTTGGAAGGACTATGAGAGGAAGGTAGGATGAAAGAGGTGACTGTAAGTAAAACAATTTCTGTCCTTAACAATATTTCTATGAAACTTTTCATGATATGAATTGCATGTTTTGTAATAAAACACTTTATGTTGTTCTTGTATGTGATAAAATACAAAAGTAAATGGATGTCTTTTTTTCTCTTTCTTCTTTCAATATTAAGGAATGCAGGCATTACAATAAAAAAGAGAAACAAAGGCTAGACAAAAGGATGTTTAAGTTAACAGGCTATAGTCTTGGGTTGTTGAGGTGAGGGATGGAATGCAAAAGTACACAGACCATAATATATGTACAGCTGATATGTTTTCTCTTACTTCCACATAGGTGAATGTCTAGATTAAGACCCTTGGCTTAGTCTACTAACAAGTTTTAAGTAGAAAGAAGTAAATAAGAGAACACCTAACAGTAGTACAGTGGATACTGTTGTTGCCTCCCAGCAAGAGGTTCTCCATTTTAAATTCTCAGCTGGGGTGCCTTCTGTGCAGAGTTTGCATGTCTTCCCAGTGTTTGCGTGAGTTTCCTCAAGGTGCTCTGGTTTCCTCTTACATTCCAAAGACATGCAATAGGTGGATTGGACATTCTAAATTTGGTCCTACGTGTGAGTGTGTGTGGTGTGTGGAAGACCTACAGTGGCAGGGCTAGCCACCTGGCTGTGTAAACCTTGCCTGTAGATGATTGTTACCATTGAAGTAACACCCCAACCCCATGTGCAAAAACAGGAAAAAGGGTTGTGGATGAATGGATGGAATATAATGACACATTTTTCTTTAGCAATAAATGTTTCAACTTGTCTTTAGAAGCCTGTAGCTGAGGATTGCATTTTCCCCTTATGTTTCCACAGAGACAAGTTGATAATAGGACAATAATAAGCCAGAGCAGTGGTTTCTTCAAGGTTAAAAGTTAATGTTTTCTGAAACTATGCAAGTTGTTTTTCACATCTGGAAGGGAAATTTAAAAAATAACAGATACCAGTAAGTTTAAGCAAAAGCACAATCAATTATATTATCTTAGCATGGATAACCTCAGTTTTAGTTTAATTAAGGTTTGGGTTTGCAGTTGTCTATTTTGGATACTTTTTCCTATTAGGAGGGTTAAACTTCATTATTCAAAGATGTACATAGTTTTGTGTGTTTTTATTAATTTAACAGGTTATGAATGTGTTATATGGGAGTATTTGAATTTTTGTTTGAGGATTTTCATTAAAACAAAAAGTTTTGTAAAATGTGACACAGATTCCAATATTGGTGATAAGAAAAAATTTGTATAAAGGATTAACCTGCCAAATATTAGTGGGCACATATATCACACAATCTGGAAATAGACATTTGACTGCTTATCATAATGATGACACCTTTTATATTGTCTTGCAATATATATTGTATTACAGGTGTAGACAAAAAGGAAAGAATATTTAATTATATTAAGAAATGCAGGGGGCAAATAACAATGCCACAGGGGACTCACTTGGAAAGAAATGAGCATGTGAATTTGATAAAGAAAGGATTTCAGGGTGGATATTCAGCAGAATATCAGGGATAAAGAAAAACAGGAGTACTTATATTAATTGCTAGAGCAGAGCCAATAGTGAAAGAAGATGAAAAAACATGATAATGGCAGATTTGTGGTCTTAAGGAGCTACTGGAAAAGGATGAGGATTATGTTGGCATGTATTTATATTCCAACTAAAACTGTGATTATGAAGCTTAAAATAGAAATATTAATCATCTTTCAGTGGGAAATATTTCTTGTAGGTGGGGACTGGATTTTTATTTGCAACAATGAGGCTGTATCTGAGGGGCCTAGAAAGAAAAATATAATAAAAGAGGGTAGATTTCTGAAAAAATAATGAAAATATTTGATTGGAAAAAGTGAATTTAGCAGTAGGAACTCAGAGAGAGTTTACATATTATTCCTTAAGGTACATTAACTGGGCTAGATCAAGCAGAAATTATATTTCACAGGAACATGTGAATTTAATTGAGAACTTTGACACACATCCAATAACTACTTCAAGTCATGTGTCAGTAATTACTAAGATAAAAGTGCAGGATACTGAAGTAAAGATGAGACACTATTGCTTCCCCACATACCTGTTAAAAAGAGAACAATTTAAGGAATGGGTACAGGAAATTATTCAGGATTTATTAGGGAAGACAGAAAGCACTCCAGAAGTTATAGCTAGTGAGTAGGCTAAAATGAAGGTGGAGTTTAAAATGGAGTAGAAATAAATGTTAAGTAAATATTTTTTGATTTTGAGGAGGTGAGATAAAATGATGATGTATAACAATCCGCAGGAAAGTCTCAGGAAACAAGGAGGGAAGAATGTGATAAAGAGCTGGAAGGTTTTGTTTGACAGTATATTGAAAGGAGGGGAAGCACCAAGATCCTGGACAAAACTATGGTGGCTATAATACCTAAATGTGGTAAGCACCCATCATATTCAGCTTCATATAGTTCCATTTCAAATTAAACCATGATTATAAAGTGTTTATGTCTATAATGGCTAAAAGAATAGCAAAGGTGTTGCCAAAATTGACAGATATAGATCAATGTGGTTTTGTGGACGGGATGCAAACATTTTACAACATTAATAGAACAATAATGATCCAGAGGGTAACAGACTATAAGAAAATACCACTGTTGTTGGTGCTTAATGCAGGGAAAGCATTTGTCTGAGTACATTGGGATTTTATTAGTAGGGAAATTGAAGTATTTGCATTTCCTGATACAATAATACATTTAATTAGAAGGATATATGAGGGATCAGATGCAAAAATCAAAGTGGGAAAGTTCTTTTCTGATTTGTCGTGACTGAACAGAAGAACCAGGCAGAGATGTCTTCTTTCCCCTTTGTTATTTGTATTATACTTAGAGCCATTGGCAAAGAAAACAAGAGACTCAGAAATTCAAGGACATAATTGGTATGGTAGTCAATAAAAGCTGGCTTTCTTTGCAGATGATTTTATTGTGTACCTGATAGAACCAGAAAATGATATCTCAGTGTTGTGTAACATTCTGAGAGAGTTCTGTTTTTTTCAGGATATAAAAATAAAAACAAGACAAAGACTATAGCTGTAAAGTATATACCCACACATGAATTGGTTCAGCAATACCCTTATTTATGGAAAAATGATAAAATGAACTGTTTACTGGTATGTGTTAAAAAGGATTTGGTTATGGCAGCTAAGTATAAGTGGCTAGAGATTGTTTTCCTGATCAGGGATTAATATCAGACTGCAGCCAAAGAGAAAGGGAATGGGAAATCCTAAACAAAAGACCTACATTACTGGAGTTTTTAGTTGAATCTATAACAGAAGCTGTTGTTAGAAAAGGGATAATTAATAGGGCACCTGAAATATTGCATGATAACAATAAGAATCAATCAGAGGATGTCAGAAATGATTGGCAACAGAGATTAGATGGGAAATTCACGGAGAAATAATAGGAGAACATATGTATTGATCTCAAGTATGCAACAGAATATAGAAGATTTAGGAATTTTGCCTGGTGTGTTTGCATAGATATTTGTATATCCCAAGCAGACTCCAAAGGGTTTTTCTTCAGATAGATGGCTAAAGATGGAGCTGTAATAGGGAAGAAATGATACCTGTTGTGTATTCATAGAGTGTAATGATTTGTCAGACTTTAAAAAAGTCCCTACAGAGGACTCTGTCGGGAATACTGGGTGAGCAAATGAATTTAACTAAGGAAATTAGTTTTTGAATACAGGATCTGAATTGCTTAGCTGGTGGCTGCCAAAAAAAAGCAGTTACTAGAAAATGGAAATCAAAGGCTAAACCATCCAACTTGAAGTAGTGAATATTGTAACAGAGAAAAAAGTATATTGCATGGGATCTTTAGAAAAGGGTAGGAGTAAATTATACACAAGAAAATGGAAATTGTGGAACAATACATGCAGAAAAATGTTTTGGAGGAGGAATGAAGTTTAACAGAAGGCAGGAGTTGAACAAAGTATGTACTGTTGGATTGTTTATTTTGTATAGAACAATATCTGTGATGTATAATGTTTGTAAATGTGGACTTGTTAATGTGGTTTCATTGCTTTTATATAAATGCAAGTTTGCCTATGTCACAAGTGATACTTCAATAAAGGTGTTTAAAAATTGTTTTTTCTTTTTACCTTCAGAAGTGTACCAGGTTCTCAGATCAGCTTCTCAAACATTTTCAAAATAAGCCAGAGAGGGATGCAAGGGCGGGGGGGGGGGGGGGGGTTAAGTTGAATATCTTTTAACTCGCAGCTTTTTAGAAAAAAAAATAAATGTAATTTAATTTCCTTATAAACAATGTTAGCTCCAGTATGATATCCACCAAGCCCTTTTTCCTAGTTTAGACAAAAGTAAACTCTTTGCTGACCAATGTTATAAAGGTATCATCCACCTGAAAACTGCTGTAGTTAAAAATATAAAAATTTCAGAAATGTAAAAAAAATTGTTTTCCCCAATTCTTCCAATTGTTTTTGTTGGGTAATCAGTGTCTCCCTCCACTCATTGTTTTGGTATATCCTCTGATTGGCTACCTGCTGTGACTGGTATAGTGATGGCCATTGAAAATAGTCCTGCCCTTCAAGTTTTGAAGTATGACTATCTGGTTCTTCATTAACTGTTATAATTATTAAAATGTGAATTTATTTTTGATTGGGTGAGCAGGGGGTGCTTATTTTTGTTTTTGATCATAGGAATCCTGGTATAGTGTTTTCCTTTTTGAGCATTGATGTCTTCATTGTGTTTCTCCAAATCAAAGAAAACCTTCTTATGTTAGTTTTGTATAGAGTAAAATAACTGATCCCTTGTCAAATTGGCATTAATAATACTGACTGCAGATTGCAGATTATTTGTCTCACACCCATTTTATTTCATCAAAATGCACAGGAATTCAAAACCCACATGGTCAATGAGGTCAAACAGTTCTCCGTATGTGTGAGACTCTGACAGCAGTCTGTTAAGGACATTTCTAAAAACATAAGCATCTCAGTATAGAGTCCCTAGAAATGCACTCTTTAAAATAAAAAGATAATTAAGTTACAATGAGTTCAATTTTTTAAGTTGTTTATTCAAACAAATCATAGAATCTATAAATAAAGCTAAAATTGGACACTTACATTATGTCTGGTTGTAAAATTAAAGTTATGTGGATTTTGCAGCTTTAAATCTAAATCCAATTAAGTTCAAGTGTTATCTCCAAAATCATTGGTGTTAGTTGTAGGCAGAAGTGTAGCTGGGGTGGGGCAAAAGGAGCAGCCAACCTGGGTGCAAGGTCTCAGGGGACATGACTGGCTGATCCATTTTTCAAGCTTCTCACATAAATGTGATGGTAGGCAATAGATTGTGAGAATATTTGAACTTGGTTCACTCCTCTTTAGGAGGGAAAGAGATGGTAGACTGGAGGATGGATTTTTTTTTTGCAGAATGTTTCTGGTTGTAGGTCTGGTGAGAGTGCTGCAATCCTTGTTACCCAATGCTTGATTAAGCAAATTAGACAGATCTTACTGTTGTGGACTGTCCTGCTGAGAATTTATTGCTGTTTGTTGATTCATCCATCTCATCATCTGAATAAGAAGACTTAAAACAGTTTTTAGCAGTGTTTGTGGCATCATAATTAGTGATGTGCTGTTACTGCTATCAGTACCACAACATTCATTAGGTCCAGAAAATAGGTCTTGAGAAGACATACCTTCCATGAGCTGTGTAAGAAAAAACAAACCGAAAACTTAAAAACACACAACAAATCCTGGTGAAACATTGAGATAAACCAGGAACTAATAAAAGCCAAGCCACCTCAGTTTGTTCCACTATCTTTGTCTTGTTTTATGAAACTGTATTCTTTTCTGTTAATAAGTTTTCTTAGCAATTCAGTTTCATTATGTTCCAAATTATAAAATTGTTTTTCTTACCTTTAGAAGTATACCAATTGCTCAGGTCAGCTTCTCACAGTTTTTCAAAATATGCCAGAAAAGGATGCAATGAGGTGTTCAAAAGTGGAATGCCTTTTAACTTCTAGTTTGTTAGAAAAATAAACTCAATTTTAATTTCGTAACAAACAATTTTAGTTCCATTGTGGTATCCACCAAGTCTGTCCTCCTAATTGGGATAGAAGTAAACTCATTGCTGATGAACCTTATAAAGGTATTGTCCACCTGAAAACTGCTGTAGTCAAAAATATAAAATTATCAGCAATGTGTAATAAATTTGTTTAAGGCCTCTGAAACTGTTCTCAGTTTTTTATTGGAGTTGCTTCTCTGATTCCTCCTGTTGCCCCTTGTGAACTGATTGTTTTGTTGTGTAAGCCCATTCTTTTGGTATGTCCTCTGATTGACTATCCTCTGTGACTGACATAGTGGTGGCCATTGAAAATAGTCTTGCTCTTTCACTTCTGAAGTATGATTATCTGGTTCTTCATTAACTGTATTATAATTATTAAAATGTGACTAATAATGTATTTTGTATTGAGTAGGTAAGAGATATGCTTATTTTGCTTACAATCTTGCATTCATTGGAATCCTGTAATATTTTTTGAACATCAATGTCTTCAATGTGTCCAAATCAGAGGAAACCTTCTTATATCGGTTTGATATAGAGTAAAATAACTGATCCCTTGACAATGTGGCATTAATTATACTAAATGCAGATGACAGTTTATCTATGGAATTCAAAACCCACGAGGTTAATGAAGTCACACAGTTCTCCATACAAGCCAGACTCTGATGTCAGTCTGTTAGGACATTTCTAAAAACTTAGGCCTATCAATATCCAGCCCCCTAGAAATACACTCTTTAAAATAAAAAGATAATTAAGTTTCAAAGAATTCAATTTTTAAGTTGTTTACCCAAAAGGATAATATAATCCACAAATGAAGGTAGAAATTGGACACTTACATTATGCCTGGATTAAACCAAATTTATGTGGATTCTTCAGCCTTAAAGCAAACTCCATATCTGTTCATGTTTTGTCTTCAAGATCATTGGCATTAGTTGTGGGCAGAAGTGTAGCTAGGTTGGGTGAGCAGCCACCCTTAGTGGAAGGTGTCAGGGGTTATGACTGACTGATCCATTTTTCAAGCTTCTCACATAAATGTGAAGGTAGGTAGTAGATCAGGAGAGCATTTGGACCTGGTGCAATCTCCTTAGGAGGGAAGGAGCTTTCCAGACTGGTGAATAGACATTTTTTTGTTCCTCATCCTAGCATTGAGGGGTGCCAGATAACTGAATGGCTCCAAGCACTGAGTAAGATAGCTTTGGCTCTGGTTCTAGGTCAGTGGTTTTTAGCTGTCATGTCCAAACTAATGAGATTACCAGGATCCTTGTTACCCAATGCTTGATTAAGCAATTTATACAGATCTTCCTGTCATTAACTGCTCTGCTGAGAATTTACTGTTTGTTGATTCATCTATCTCATCATTTAGATAAGAAGACTTAAAAAATGTTAGCAGTATTTTGTGGCATTGTAATTGATGATTTCTGTTATTGCTGTCAATACAAGACCATTCGTTAGGTCCAGAAAATATGTCTTTAGAGTACTTACCCTTCAAGAGCTGTATAAGAAAAAAACAAGCAAAAACTAAAAAGCACACAGCTAATCCCAGTGAAATATCCAGAAAAAACAGCAGCCAATAAAAAACAAACCACCTTAGGTTGTCCCCAGCAAGATAAAGCAAAGCATGAGCAAGTAATAGTTAATCCAAAATAAACTTTATTGAGCACTTTCATACCAAAAATATAGGACTTCTTGAGAATGAGCTATAATGTAACAGCCTCCCTTTCAAATACTAAATTATTATGTGATCTTAATTCAAGTCACATATATATAATAAACAATCATACTTAAAGAAATGGGTAACAATTACATAAAAAACTGCTTTAACATGCAAGAAAGTTTAAAAGTCTATCCCCAGGATTCACGAAGCCTCCGTGTAAGAGTTATAACTCTTACACGGAGGCTGCAGTTAAAGTGAGTGATGTCAGCATGCTCTGCATATTCATGAGAGCATGCTGAATCACACCCAAGTCGAACACGGCCGTGTAAGACAGTAGGGGGCGTGTCCGTAGGCTGATCCCTGCAAGCGGACACGCCCCCAGAAGTGTAAAAGTGTCCAAAGTACACACCCACAACAGAGTCCACGCAAATGTGAATAAACACAACACAACACATGCCCCTACAGACTAT
The DNA here is from genome assembly GCF_019279795.1 of Protopterus annectens. Classification (NCBI taxonomy): domain Eukaryota; kingdom Metazoa; phylum Chordata; order Ceratodontiformes; family Protopteridae; genus Protopterus; species Protopterus annectens. The sequence goes on along the minus strand of NC_056728.1, from coordinate 343,052,235 downwards.
TAAACATAAAAGAAATATAAATGTACATGTCATATTTTTTTTAAATTGTAAAGATGTTTAACCGTGAGTGCGCTCGTTTGCGCGGGCGTGCCCGTAGCGCAGCTACAGTTAGCAGTCAGTGTGAAAGCATATAAGAACTACATATGCAAAATAAGCCAGGAAGCAATAGCGAAGCGGTAGAGATGCCGGCTGCAAAGCAGGCATTCATGGTTCGAGCCCCCACAACACAATTTTTTTTTTTTCTCAAAATAAGCAGGAAACAAGTCCCTGACACATATATGTACACATAAAACCAGAATATATGTAAAATGCAATGTAATAGCCTATTTATATTGAATAAATGTGAGCCAAGAAATGAATATAAACTGCCTTATATGCCCATAGCTGAGCTACAGTTCAACAGAGTGAGATTATGTGCCCGTAGATAAGCATAGGTTTAACTGGTGCAAAATGAGTGCCTGTAGCCGAGCAGTGGTTTACCACGCTGATTATATGTGCCCCTAATTGCGCTAAGCGGCACATGCTTGCCAATAGCCAAATAAGTGTTAAACCGGCGTACCCCGTTTGCGCGGAGCTGCGCACCGCGCAAACGAGCTAACCGACGGGCAACGGTGAGCAAGCCGTATCCAAAATGCCTTTACACAGACACACCCCTCAACATGTCTAGACAGTCATGAAAAATAAAAAGCAGTGGCCAGGTTCGAACCCAGGATACTATACACCATAGTCAAGGTACAGAACCACTAAGCCATGACAGCAGTTCCTAGAAATGCAATATTAGCTCATATATAGGAATGAATACAAACTACAGCATGACAATGCAGGTTTACTGAAGTTGATACAATTCCAAACTGGCCAATCACAGATATGTGCGGAAAAACGGACTATATAAGCCCCATAGGCGGGAATACACAGCATAAACGATTGTAGAACAGACCTGCAGTTAGAATGTCAGGTGTAGGTGAGGGTAGTCGCTTCCGAGCGCAGAGGTGGGGTGTTGAGGAGTCCAGGTACATGGCCTGGCTCCTAGTCCATAACCATGAGGCCCAACTCATGCAGGGCCAGGTCCTTTGCAGTGCGTACAAGGCTGAGGCGTGGGACCAGTTGGCTCATGAACTCACCAGTGCCACAGGAATTCCTAGGACAGGTGAGCAGGTCCGTCACCACCATGCGGACCTGAAGAGACGTAAGCAGGACCAACTGAACCGTTGGATCCAGGAGGCCCGCAATCACCCAACGCCCCACCACTGAGTAAGTATAAATTAATTATGTTTGTAGAAAGTTAAACTACCTGAAATCATGGAGATGTGTATTCCAATATTACTTCATTTATATTACAGCTGCAGGTGTCCGTTCTGCGAACCGCAGAGCCTATGCTGATAGGCTGGTGCGGTTGCGCCACCAGGCAGGTCAGTAATCCACAACTAGTAACTGTAAATATGTATAAATGTATGACAGTTAGCATAAGAGTGCAGTGTAGCCAGGAAGGAATTAAATCTGCAACTCACAGAGTGTGAAAGTTTATGCAAGTATTGCCTGATTACAACAGTTCCCAGCCTGTAAGATGAAACTAATCATGAGACTGTCCAACACATATTTGTAAATAAAACTGCACTGCCTGTAAGAAAATAGTACACAAACAGCAGCAGCAGGTAGAGTATAGCTGCAGAAGAGGATGAATCCACCTGTGTGAGATGAATACATGTGGAAACTCTGAAACATGACAGAAGTGAGAGTGCTGGAAATAACTGCAATAATTCTGTTAAAACATGTCAATAAAGCCTAGAAGTACCAGTCTGAATAGTAAAATGAAAGCAAGTGAGAGAGTGTGAGAAAGTGTCAGGAATACAGCACTACAGTAGTAATAACCCCTGAATAAAGTATACTGCAGTCAGGACATAATTAAATGCATGTGAGACCCAAAACCAAACAGAAACATCTGTTCAAAGTGTTGCTGCATGTGGAATGTGTACACCAAAATCTGGATATGCTGCTCCCAGTCTGAAATATGCAGATAGGATGACTGTCTGATATTCCAAACATCCACACCTGTCTACAGTTATAGAAAGAACAGTCAACAGGAGATGTATCTGCACAAATTTCGATATGACTTGTGTATGAACAGCAATAAAATGTAGACTTATGTTGCAGTAACAGTCCCATCTGCAAGGTTAGGTAGTTAACATATAGGACACTGTAGTCAGAACAGTAGTGTGTATATAACTGTAGCTATTAGAAATGTACAGCATATGTGGTTGTATTTGAAGGTGTTAATAATATGTCTGATTTACCCCACCCTCTAACCATCTATAACCCATTCCACGGGAAAATGGTATGTGCAATCACAATTACCACCCCTGGACATCTGTCCTGTTGGGTCATATATATTTGCATGTCTGTTGATGCATCCGCCCCGTTCATACATCCACACCTGATGGCCTGTTGCCATCAACCAACCCTGCATGTTGTTGGACTGTGTATTACTGTTGAAATTATGCATGTGCTATGCACGCTGTTCAATGGTGTGAATAACTGGGTGTGTGGTTAATGGGAATACTAATGCATGCTGTTAAAACTAACTGTGAATGGTTTTTATATGTCACTAACCCAAACTGTAATGACATAATGCAAAACATAGAACGACAGGGAAGGCGGGTTCCGGCGGACCCACCTCTCCCACCTCAGCTGGCGAGTGCACCTGGCACTAGTGCCGAGTCCGGACCCTCCTCCGGTGGCCCTGTGCCACCTGCGGGTGGAAGCGCTGCAGGGGACGGGGCTCGCCCCCCCTCTGCAAGTGTGGCCGGAGCAGATCCACCACTCACCCTCCCGTGGCGTCCGGACTGTGGTGCGTAGGGAGATTCGGGACTCTGTCCTCGAGCCCCTACGCCAGCTCGAGGCACGGGTGGCGCAACTAACGGGCTTGCCCGTTGCCCCGCCTACACAGCCCCCAGCACAGCCCGTCCTGGGCAGTGAAGGAACAGTGGCAACTGCCTATGGGTGGGGATATCAGTTCCACTGTTGCCATCTGTGGGCTCATGGGCTCTGGACATCCCAACCTCCGTCCCGTCATTTGTGTAACCCCCACACGTGTCATACACCGCCCCTGTATGCGTCTTGTTTGTCTTGTCTGTTAACCTACCCAACCTACCTCCCCAGCTGTACCGACTACCTTCACCTGACATACCACTCTCACCTGAAAAAAAAAAAAAAAAAGGGCACTCTGTACCCACAAAAAATTACGCCCCATACATAGCTGCCCATTCCGCACACATGTCTACTGGACATGGAACCCATCAATTCCAATTGGCTGTACAACAGGTATTATTGTTGTCCTGACACCTCTCTCAGGGGTGGAAGGTTTCAAATGTCACACCAAATTACATACATATGCACAGCTGTTGCTGCTGAAGAAATGGGCAGCTATGGGCCTTACCTACATCCCTCCTGCACATCCCAAGCTTGTTTCCCTACTGTCTTACCCTCTTTGTGACCCCTTTTTCACCACTTTCCTGTCTCCCGTTTTCTTTTCTTCAAAAGAAAATAGCTGGTGTGCGCTTGTGTCTTGTGAGCTAACCGCCAGTGCGCGTGAGCTCAGCGCAAACCAGCGCTAACCCGGTTACAACTGCTTAAAAGTGCCTTAGTCACTTTGATTGACAGGTCCTGTACTCAGTTCAAAAGAAAAATAAAATCCCACTGTGAGTCCCGACCCCGACCTTGGCAACTATAGTCTGCATGACTTACCACTAAGCCATGACTCTTACATAGAAACACTGTGCTAAAGTAAATATATCATTTAACAGTAGGAATGAATGTAAAGGGAATATAGCTGTGTAGTACACAAAGCATGACATTTAGAATCACAAACAAAACTGGTGGATTTCCATAATAGTAGTGTGTGAACAGAAACAGCCATGCTAGCTGGAAGCTAGTAGGTAATAATGTCACCATAGCACCTTGCAAGACACACACATACTCACAGCAGGATAAGCACTGCCCATACCCCACAACCCCTTACAGGAACACATCGGGACCAAGTAATAAAATATGTGGAGCAAAGGGCCAAAACCAGGGACACATTACAAATGAAGTTACAACAAATGCAGACAGTTCAGAAAGTAACAGGGTCTACACCTTGTGGGATGTTTGGAAGGGTATGCAGTCTGGAACCTGAATGTTTGTCACCATATCCCGACTTGAGGCCAGAATGACCTGCCAGATAAAGGTGTGCATGAGATGATGACCAAATTATGAGGCAGACATGTGGACAGCCTGCAAATATCTGTACACATGACGGGTACAACACCACCATATTTGAATAGTTAAGACCCTAGACATAGCAACAGTGAATGTCGTACAGGGATGCCCCACAGACCACATGTGAAATGTACAAACAGTAGGCAGAAAGGTGTAACACATGCAATGGCAACTATGGGTTCCAGAAAGTATTCACCACTCGCATGGCAGAAAAGGTGTAGTAATACCTATGCTCATGCTAACCCACAGTCACACCTGCAGCATACCAGACATATTAATGGGTGCACACCACTGATATGTACCATTCCATGAGGCACATAACCGGTGAACCTGAAAGCCTCTGGGGCCTGCTCAGCAGCATACCCACATATGCTAATAGATGTCAAGGCCCACACCATGGCCAGACCACACTGCATGCTGTAACACCCTAGCAGATATAGCAAGCATTCCAGGGTGTGAATGTACATGGGAAATAGGAAAGCTACAGCAGCACACAACAGTCAAGACACCTAGCAGGCACACCAGTACTGACAGTGAAGGGCAACTATCGAAGACGTAGCAACAGAATGCAAGCAAAGGTGAAAGGAAAGCACACACACACACATGCACACATCAACAATAGTAGTAGTTGTTAGTGTACATACACAGTCAGTACAGGAAACTGGAGAAATGAATGGAGGAATGTTAACCCACAACCCACAGAGTAAAATTAGAGATACCAACCTTTACACTCACAGAATGTTGTCCACAGCATAACAGCATGGTCCCTGCCATTAACATCTGAAAGGGCTACGCCTATTCCACACACCCTTTTATAGCACAGTTCTGCAATCACAGTGAGAACTGCAATCAGTACACAACAGGCTGCATGCAATTAGCAAATGCTGGCTAACAATTGGTGCAGAGGCCATCACATGGGCATATGCAGATACCTACAAAAGTATGCTGTAGTCCATGTCCACGCATGCAATAATTACATTGCACCTGGAGAGAGACAGAGAGACAGAGAGACAGAGAGACAGAGAGAGAGAGAGAGAGAGAGAGAGAGAGGGAGAAAGGGACAACCACACCCAGAACTATACTGCAAATAAGCAGACAGACAGCAATCACAGCAACAGCTACCTGGAAGCTGCAACAGTGAACCGGAGCAGCAGGACAGAGAGACAGACATTCGCAGACACAGCTGTGACAAACACAGGTACTGTAAAGTAATACTATCAAGGTGTACATACTGTGAACCCTCCATATGTGTTATTGGGCTGTATCCATATGTATATGAAGATGTGTAATGGGCAGGGGATATACAGCACCTATCAGTGAAGGCTGTACATACAGTTGTATGTGTCAGCATCTATGTGCACATATATATGTCGTCTGATTGTAGGTTGTACTGCCATGTACTAATTACATTACAGAGCTATGTATGCTTAGCAGTATGTTAGTGTGTGTATACAGTAAGGTAGACATATATGCTGACATACCTGTCCAACATATGGCTATGTAGTCATGTCAACATATGTATGTGTAGATATCTTATATGTATATGTGTACATATGATATCCATATATGTATACATACATAGAGAGAGAGAGATGTAGGACCACATAGACAGATGCTGATAGAATGTTGTAGCGACATAACTATGTAATGCACACATGCAGAGGTAGAAATATGTAGATACATATACATAGACAGACTGATCTGACCACCTACAGGTATGATTGTATATGCTGACCTGCAACACAGCCTGCCCCCCCCCTGTCGCCCACACCCCCTCTGTGCCCCCCCCACATCTACAGCAGAATATGTACATCAATATATATATCTGTGCAAATGCATACACACATATGTACATGTATATAGAAATAGACATATAGACATATCTTAATACATAGATATATGTATAGAGAGAGAGTGAGAGAGATGTATACAGAGCTGGAGTGAGGCACATGTGTACAGATGTATTGCAACTGGTGCCTGGGGACAAAGGCACGGAGTGAACACCAGTGTCACATCCGGAGTATCATACCACAGTCCAGATCACCTACACAGGTAACCACCATATAAATGAGTGTCCGCCCACCACTGCATGTGTCAGGGGTGGTCAGGGTCAGACATGTGTACAATAGTGGCCCCAATGATAGTCACAGTGGCACACTATCCCTGGAACAGCTGCACATGGTATGTGTCCGCACACATGGTCAGTCAGGCATGGACATGTAGGTCGGTGTACCCCCCACAGCACGTAATGTATGCCATGGTATGGACCTCACACGACAGCAACAGATATGTAGAAGGACACAGTGACATGTACAACACGGTGACAATGCACCCAAACACAGTACCATTGCACAGTGACTGTCACCACCATAGAGTACACGTATGCCGCCCACGTACAGGTTACCACCCCCAGATGCACATATGGAGGTCACACCCATGACAGATGTCCAACAGGCAGTGTACCACCGGCCACCATACACGACCTACCTGTCTGCTGTGTGTCGTCTGTGCCACTGCAATTTAGTGCACATGTGTAGGTGCGGGTTCAGACTCACAGACAGGACACACCCTGCAACAAACCACACAGTGTTACGATGCGAGACTCCCCATGTGTACATGTCACACATACCCCTGCTGCATGTCACTGAGATAGGTAATATGCCATATGTGTCACCCTGTGTAACTGTGTGTCGGCAGCAGGTACCATCACACCACATGTGTCACAATTGTCAGGTTAGCAGAACAGTACGCTGCTGTAGACACGGGGGCATTAGCATATTGCACAGTATCGTATTACAATGTCATGTATTGTGTTGTATTGTATTGGTATGGTGAGGTGCCTCCTGCATGGAGTGGAACCACTGGTGCTGTGCTCCAGTGTACAGGTACATACCCTGTAGTCCAGGTAGTGTAACATAGCACCTCTATATGTGTGTTTAGCGCCTGTCAGAGGGTATGTAGCATGCAACTGGGGATACCAGCAGGTCCCGTCCATGTCGTGTAGTCTGCTCACCTGTGGGTGTCTCTCACCTGGATAACTGTGATGACCTTGAGGTTAGGGTCAGCAGGGATACCCATGCCTTAATACAGGGGGAGGGTGGGGTGACACCTGCACTGACCCTGTCCGCCACAATGTGGTCTAGCTGTGGTGTAGGTGAAATATGTGTAGTGTACTAACCATGGGCATAGAGGATGGTTCCTGACCAGGTCGCTAAATAGGTCAGGTAGGCCTCCTGGTCATCTGCAGTATCACGCTTGATGTCCCACTCAACATTGCCCATGTGGTCAGTGTGATGGGAAATAGATCCTTACCAGTGCTGCTCAGACATACCCTCCCTTCAGAGAGTGATGCTCTGTCTCGTAGTAGCTTACATCAAGTGTGATACAATCAGTATATGGCTGGGGTTCGACGGACAGGATGCTGTCCCTTTGTGGACAGTGTCCTGGACATATATGGGAATGCATGAGCCATGTGGTCTTGGAGATGTCTGTAGAAAGCAATTGTGTAGGGGTCAGCATTGTGTGATGTCTCTGACACTGGCCCAGTGGGCTGTAAGGATACCATATCAGTGTTACAAAGTGTAACGTCTGTATCTGTAATGTTGTGCACTGTAGCCATCTGTGCTGGTGGTGGAGGTGGGATATGTATATCCAGGGCAAGCAGGGTGTTGTCAGCTCACAGTAGTCGCCGATGTACGCCATACAGTACCTAGACACAAACACACAGAGTGAGGAGGTGCACCTCACCGAAATTGGTGTTCTGACTGCTGGTGTCCAGTAGTATGTCGTACGTAGCCTGGCAGGTACTGTACAACAGTTGATGGCCGAGCACTGCTACCTGGCCATCTACATGTGTATCCACCAATAGACAGACAGCTGCCACATATGTGTGATATGTGTTATTATGACAGTCAAGTAGCATGTGTATTATGTGTGCCAAGGTCTGCCAACATAGATTGCTGATACCATGTTATCTTTATTCCCAGGTACATGGCCCACCCGAGACATGCAACCTACTCCGTGGCTGAGGATGAGGAGATACACCAGAGCCTGGTGCGGGACTATGCAACACTCTTTTCCCGCACCAGCCAGAATCAGCAGGTGAGGGCTGCACTGTGGCAGGACCTTGTCCGCGGGTAAATGATATAGGCATGCATAATAGGACATATGAGCAGGTGCGACATCACTGCAGTGATTTGATTAGACATGTCCGTCAGCGTGCATCAGATATCCACAGGCAACAGGTCGCCACAGGTGGTGGGGTGGCTACACATCCCCCACTCACCAGACTGGAGGGACTGCTCCTGAGTGTAGTGGCTCCAGTCCACCTGCAACAACAACAGCAGCAGACATGTGTCATGATGGAGGCTGGAGCCGCACAGCAGCAGGACACTGAACGTGCAGGTAATATGTCACATGTGTAGTTGACTGTTGTGTACACTGGTAGTTAATGCATGTGTGTGGTGTGTCCTTTGTTTGTAGCTGCAACCATAGTATATAATGTGCAAGTGTGATATCCGCAATATTAGCTGCAGACCTTTGAAAGGCGACTGTGGTTCACCTGACCTGTATCATACTCCGTAATATTGGCACAGTTGTGCCCACTAACATTAGTTTCCTCCTGTCTGCAGGACCCTCTGGTATCACTGCAGTGCAGCCTATCCATGCTGGTGAGTGTCTATTTACTTTACCTGTTAAGATGTTGGTAGTAATAGTACCTTTTGGCACACTTAGTGGTGCCCCTTGTATGCATGTAGGTGTGTCTGTGTCTGTGTGTCAATATCACGCATACTGAGTACTGTTCAATTGTGTGAAACTGTGTGCACGTGTGCATGTGTGCAAGTGTGCAAGTGTGCATGTGTGCAAGTGTGCATGTGTGCAAGTGTGCATGTGTGCATGTGTGCATGTGTGCATGTGTGCATGTGTGCACCTGTGCATGTGTGCATGTGTGCATGTGTGCATGTGTGCACCTGTGCATGTGTGCATGTGTGCATGTGTGCATGTGTGCACCTGTGCACCTGTGCATGTGTGCATGTGTGCATGTGTGCATGTGTGCACCTGTGCATGTGTGCATGTGTGCATGTGTGCACCTGTGCATGTGTGCATGTGTGCATGTGTGCATCGCTGGCAGTGTGAAGACATTGTAAACTGTGTTTCCTGTTTACTTCCCACAGGTTCTGTTGCTGCTCTGGTGTTATCTAGCAGGGAAACTGAGTCAGGTGCCGTGGGTACTGCTACTGATGACATTGTTGTAGTGGCACAGGACGGTATGCCAGGGTCCGCCATTGGTCAGCCAATTGACAGTACACAGCTGTCAACACCATCCATGCGCACAGTTATCCTGCCATTACACCCCTTGTCACCACTGTCCCTAGGTGATGGACAGCATACAGTGGGCATCGACCAGGGTAGTGTGGTACCTGCGGCACATGCTTCCCCACACAGCAGCCATGGGCATGGCCCACACATGGTACCACACAGACAGTTGTCCAGGGGTTCTCGTGGGAGCATCCATGGGCGTACTGCCCCTGGCAGACGTGCCCACAGAGGACTTACAACCTCAGCTATGTTCCGGACTGTCATGCAGGCACAGTCACGTATGGAACGGTACACCAGACAGGGTCTGAGGGAGCTGACAGCATGTCGCACAGCCATGACCGACGGTATGCGTGACATTGCGGCCGCCATCCGTGATTTCACCGACGTCGTAGACAGACGTTGTGGGGACATATTAGACCGTCTCAACAACTACATGTCCATGAGCCAGGGTGATGGTGGGCGGTTGCGTCGTCGACGTGGCCGTATGCCAGCAACAGCAGCAGCTGGCAGTCGGCGTGGACGACAACAGGGCCGCTCGCGCCCGTAGTGCCAGCAGCAGCCCCAGCAATGCTGGTTCTGTGCTGTCATCAGACCGCCCCAGGAGACCACGTGCACGTGGCTCTGGCCAGGGCCGACAGGGCTCTGTGTCCAGTCAGCGAACACCTGCTTCCGATGACAGTACCCAGTCTGGGTTGGTCCCGGATACGGTCCGTAGCACCCTGCAAGGCACAGGTACCGTGTCCGTGCCCAGAGACACTGATCTGTATGGCCTGGCAGGTACAGTCTGTGGCTGTCCACAAACACCAGTAAATGGCAGCCATGAGGTGGAACTGTGTGCATCCATACACACATGCAATATAACAACACCTAGGGCTACCGCATACACGCACACACTGCAGCAACACTGCCCCACCTTCTACTGCTGTCCCTCACCAACACACATACACATACATGTCAATTGGTGGTATGGGTGGCTGACCCAGGCATACCAGGTTCACACCCTGTGCATATGATGAAACTGTGCCACCTCCTGCAGTCTGTAACAACTGTGCAGGTACAGGTTAACATGTTACTGATGCACAGGGTGACCACATAGATGTGTAGTAATAGTATCATGTGTTGAACAGTACTGTGTGCTGATTTAATTGTGGGTATATCACAGCATGCCTGATGCAGTATTTGTGTGATTGTCATGTCCTGTTGTCTACACCCATGGTAAGTAACATAGTGTATCATCTGCACATGTTGGCATACTAGTGGTAATGATGTCAACAGCAGCCTACATACATAGGTAGCACAGGGGATGGGTAATGACTGTAGTAACACACAATGATGGACATGTAAATTGCAAGTGGCATGTTGGCCACACTAGACTCTGCAATGCAGATGTGTGAGGACGTTGATATGTGTGCATAACTACACAAGTGGTACAGGACACATAGGTGCACACTAGCACTGCATGCACACACCTCCTACCATACTAGACAGCCCCAACACACATAACAAACTGTCACGGGAGGGAGAGTCCCCATACATGTCAGGGATACTGTGGTGGCAAGCCACGGAGCATACATCCTACTAAGTATGGCACCACTGTGAGAAGGATCGGTGTCTGTTATTTGACATGTGTATTACTGCAGGTATGGGCACATGGGTTTATATCCAGTTATTGTACATCCTGACAGTACATGCATGTTCCGTACACTTGTGTGCACTGAGACTGGACCCTGGCCATCTGACCAGTGTGTTTCCATGTACATGTGCATAGCGCCTGCATATGTGCAGTGTTACCTTATGGAACTGGTACAGCTTGTTTGTTGTACAATGGACTACATGGAGCACTGTTCACTGTACCTTTGTTTGCATGCATGTTTGCTTGCAATTACCCTGGAATACCGATCACACCTGCAATGCATAGTTATAGGGCTTCTGTGGACTCCTAGTGCCATCTGTGTAGCCTACTGTATGTATGGCCGTGTCCCACTTGAGAGGTTGCTACTGTTTGACCTGTTCACATGTACATTGACTGTGACACAGTGCATATGACCTGCCTGACATGTGTCCACGTGAGCAGTCATGTATGCTACTGCTAGGTAGTCACAGGCACTACACCTTCACACATCCATCTCCTGTTGAACTACCTGCTTTGCTAGGGACAGCCTGCACCTGTCACCCCTGGCCTATCGGATATTGGCAAAGCCTCTTGCTACCCCCATAGTGGCTATGTTAGGCAGGGCTCACATGACAAACCCACCTTCATAGGTATCACAAGGGTTAAGACACTAAGAGCAATGCTACACAACGCCAGATGTCTAATCCTCCACATGCATGCACCCAAAACACTCCTTTGCAGGGGAAACATCGATATGTGTGCAGTAACAGATGCCTGGTTCAGGGCTACTGGAGGCACACCAGCACTACCGGGTGTAACCCGGTTGATTCCTTTGCTACAGTCACCAAGGCCATTGCCGAGGGGAAGGTGGTTCACACAGCCTACCTGGGCCTTGCAAACGCCTTGGCAACAATACCACACTTGGGCATTCTAGGCAAGCTCACCATCCTGAATATGAGCCCCTATGTCACTAGATGGATTGCACAGTGGCTCATGAACAGAACACACATGTTTAGCATTGCTGGAGCCATGCCACACCCCATAACAGTTCCAGGATGTGTCCCAGAAGGCTCAGTCCTGGGACCCTCTTGTTAGGTACATATTTATTGGAGGTACAGGCCAACACGGATGAACTGTGGCTGTCCAAATATGCAGATGACTGCAAACTGGACAACATAATCGACTACCCAGCTGACACAGGCATCTTCCAAAGGGGCATCATAGCAACAGACAACTTGTGCCAGGCCCATGGCCGTCTGCTGAACAGTGTGTAGAAGGGGACTGTGCATCCTGTAGTCTGTTCACCTAGTTACCAAAAGGGACATTGTCCCCACACACACTAACCTCCTCAGCCAGAAACACACACTTGCCAATTGCAGGATTCAAACCCCTATCTGACTGTTATGACACGTGAGACAGGCGCATTAGCTGAGCACGCTATTTGCATTACTGGGGGTTTTCTCTTCCCCTGCTATACTTATAGAGTGCTGACATCATCAGTATTTAGAAAAGGGTATGGGCATCCTGTAGTGTCCTATCCTATTTGCCAAAAGGGACACGTCCCTCGCACACTAACCCCCCTCACACAAACACACACACTTGCCATTCACAGGAATCAAACCCCTACCTAGTTATGTTATGACACTTGAGACGGACGCATTAGCAGAGCGCGCTATTCGCATTACTGGGAGTTTTCCTTTCTCATGCTCTACTTATAGGGTGCTGACATCAGCAGTGTGTAGCAAAGGGGAGGGGCATCCTGTAGTCTGTTCACCCAGTTTCCAAAAGGGACTTTTCCCTCACACACTAACCCCCCTCACACAAACACACACACTTGCCATTCACAGGAATCAAACCCCTACCTAGTTATGTTATGACACTTGAGACGGACGCATTAGCAGAGCGCGCTATTCGCATTACTGGGAGTTTTCCTTTCTCATGCTCTACTTATAGGGTGCTGACATCAGCAGTGTGTAGCAAAGGGGAGGGGCATCCTGTAGTCTGTTCACCCAGTTTCCAAAAGGGACTTTTCCCTCACACACTAACCCCCCCACACAAACACACACACTTGCCATTCACAGGAATCAAACCCCTACCTAGTTATGTTATGACACTTGAGACGGACGCATTAGCAGAGTGCGCTATTCGCATTACTGGGAGTTTTCCTTTCTCATGCTCTACTTATAGGGTGCTGACATCAGCAGTGTGTAGCAAAGGGGAGGGGCATCCTGTAGTCTGTTCACCCAGTTTCCAAAAGGGACTTTTCCCTCACACACTAACCCCCCTCACACAAACACACACACTTGCCATTCACAGGAATCAAACCCCTACCTAGTTATGTTATGACACTTGAGACGGACGCATTAGCAGAGCGCGCTATTCGCATTACTGGGAGTTTTCCTTTCTCATGCTCTACTTATAGGGTGCTGACATCAGCAGTGTGTAGCAAAGGGGAGGGGCATCCTGTAGTCTGTTCACCCAGTTTCCAAAAGGGACTTTTCCCTCACACACTAACCCCCCTCACACAAACACACACACTTGCCATTCACAGGAATCAAACCCCTACCTAGTTATGTTATGACACTTGAGACGGACGCATTAGCAGAGCACGCTATTCGCATTACTGGGAGTTTTCCTTTCTCATGCTCTACTTATAGGGTGCTGACATCAGCAGTGTGTAGCAAAGGGGAGGGGCATCCTGAGTGTCGTTTCCTGTTTGCCAAAAGGGACATTTCCCTCACACAAACTTACACACACGCCAACCTCACACACAGACAGACGCACACGCACACACACACACACTGAGCACTTGCAGGATTTGAACCCCTATCTAACTATGTCATGACACTTGAGACGGACGCATTAGCGGAGCGCGCTATTCGGATTACTGGGGAGTTTCATTTCTCCTGCTGTACTTCTAGGGTGCTGACATCATCTGTGTTTGGAAAGGGGAATGTGCATCCTGTGGGGAAGCGGACACCAAGCACACTATGGCTAAGCTGTCATTCCCTAGGGCAAACAGCCTATTGTTGACCTCTACACCATTATGTTTAATTGTCAAATGCACATTATTTGTTGCTAATAGACTGTTTGCATATCTTTATTGCCATAGCATTCCCTGTTGGTATGGACAACCTCTGCATCTGTGGAAACTGTTTGCATATGGGAGGGATCCACTATATCACGTATGTCTCTGTAGTCATTTCACTGTGTGCACTGGGCAGACTGCTGTAATGTGGTTGGACCCTGGCATAACACATAACAATACCAGATACGTGTGTCCCACTGCTAAAACAAGATTTGGACTAAGTGTGTGAGCATGCCCAGTTCAGCCTTCCCATGGCATGTTGTCAAAGTGTGTGAGCATGCCCAGTGTGATTATTCCATATGTTGGACTCTGCAGCCCACCACATTTGTGGATGTGTGTGAACTTCACAAACTATCACCCGTTCATGGTTGTGGGTTGTGTGTCATGTTGTGTAGTTACTGTACAACTGCTTTGTGTGTCAACACAACAGGATTATACTGTGCCTGCAGTGTTTGCATGGGATACTTTGCATGCAGTCGTCAACATCCTTTCACACTGACCTAACACTGTAGTACTGTATAGTGTACTGGCAGTACTTTGACTGTGGTGGACAGTAACCTGGGCTTTACTGCTATCACTGCTTTACATTCTGATCATGGGCACAACAGCCTGGTCGGGGCCAGTTGTGTACATCTGACCATGTTGCATTCTGTTCTGATATGCACTACTTACACCAGACTTGCCCAACATTGTTAGTGTATCCCACAACATAGGTGTACAATTGCATACACTAGCGTTGTGCCCTAGTCCATGGCTAATGCAAGTTGGAGAGTGTGTTTGTCCTTCCACACACATTGTAAGTGGAGTTTGCCATGACCAATGTAATGGTTGGTATACTGTGCCTCTGTCTACCTGTGACATGACAGTGATATCCTGGATGAACCTACCATCTCCCGTCCACCCATCAGGATTCCTATTGAGGAAGATTGATAAGTGACTCTATGGGTAGCCTGTGCTGAGGGTTCACTCATGGGTGGGGTGGCTTCTGTGTTATGGATCACACAGTACAGCCTGTCCCATGTAAGTCAGTGCTGGGGTTCAGGTCTGTCATGTGCATAGCTCACTGCCATTCAGATTGTACTATGTGCAGCATTTTTATTGATGCCAGCAACACATGCAGAACATGGCATGTGTGTAGGCTGATTGATACTCCTGATGTGGTACTGTTGGGGACTTTACAGTTGATGGAGGTGTCTGCTGAGGTACATCCCACAGGGGCTATTGTAGTCGATTGACCCACTGATGCAGGAGGACTGCAGAGCCACAATGACCTCACCTTGTGTAGATCTGACATCCTTCATGATTAGGTGGGTATATGGTATGTTTCTGTAAACACTACAGCACATGTTTGTCCAGTGCAGGATATCTATCACCCTGTGTCCCCAGGTCTCTCATTACATGTTAACTACATAATGGGTTAACACCTATGTGGTAATTGGTGGACACTTACTGTATATCCACAGGGGTTGACTATACACATTTCTGCACTTAGCTTGCTGACATAGCTATGGCACCAGTTGTCTGTTTGTATGTGGCCCTTTTGTAGGATGCATGTGTCAGCTGGTGGATCATATGTGGTGAGCGGTTTGTAGTCCTCTGCGAACATGTTAGGACACAGTCCTTCCATGTTTGCCTGTACCTATGGGACATATATACCAGACGAGGGGGATACCAGGTCCAAGCCTTGTGGGATGCCAGTTATATCTGGTTTGTAGTCTGACATGGCTGAAGCAGGTCTGACCATGTCTGTTCTGTCCTTGGTCTGGTTTGCAACCCCTCTACTGACATGTGGGTTTATATTTACACTGGTGAGCCTATCTATACTGAACATGTAGGGTATTGTATAGACGCCTTTGCAAGGTCCAGATCCACTGTGTGGATCACATTGCCCTCATCAATGACCTGAATGACTGTTTCAATTGGGTCCAACATGGTTAGGGGCAGGATCTGCACTTGAGAGGGCCACACTGTGTTGGGTCCGGTGTCAGTAGGTCCCCGACATCCATATTTCTGTGGTACATGCTGCTCCTTTCCATAGCTGAGCAATCTGGGCTTCTCAGGATTCTGGGGTAGTACTGTTCAGTATCCACTCAGGCAACACCTTTGTTGAGAAGGACCACTGTTGCTGTACACTGCTCTTTGGGTACATATTCTGTGGTACGGCTGGCATTGAGCAGTAGTGTGGTGTGGCATTCCATTCATCTTAGACTCCATGTTGCACATCGCCCAGGTCACCATCTCATACCATTGCTGCTGTGTGTTTTGCTTTGGAGATGTTGTCTGTTACCTCAGCATCTGCTATGTCAGGGGGCCAGCTGTCTGCTGGGATACATATTCTGCATACATGGGGGTGTGTGGGTTTGCACTGCACCTGTCAGGATGTATGTTGGCAATATGTGTGTGTGTTTGTGGTGTTTGTGTGATTCAGTCCATATCTGTGAATTCACAAGATGGCTCCTACCATCAGTTGTGTAAGCCTTCGGATTATCCTTCATGTCCTGTGCAATTTGTATCTACATAGGTTCATAGGTTCATACTAGGCTATCCACCCTGGGCATTTGTTAGGCTAGCCAGAGTGTGTGTGGCTTTTGAGACCCCTTGCTATCTGGATATTATGGCCATGTATTGTTTGCTTAGCTGTGCCTCTGTCTGGACATCACACAGTGAAGACCCCCACTGTAACTCTACAATCATCCATCCACTTGCCAAGATTCCTGTTGAACAATGTCAGTGAGGGGCTCTGCCTAACATGGGGTGGGAGTCTGGTCCAGGGTGTGAGGAACCTCTGGATTATGTATCTGTCCCACCAGCACATCCTATTTCATTATGTGTTGGGGTTGACATCTCTCACTCTCGCAGCTCCAATGGATATGTGTTGTCTGGGGTGGAGCAGGTCCATCACTCCTGTGTTAGGCATGGCCTCCTACAACAGGCATGCAATGCCTCTGTGTGGGCAGTCTGCAACTGTAGTCAGCTGGGGTGTCTACAGCCTAGCAGCATATGACATATATGTATGACACTTTATCCTCTTGGTAAGGTAGCTTTGCAGTCTTCCTAACTGCTGCAGGTGTCAGGTAAGGTAGATCCCACATGAGTCATTGTACTGGATTATCGGTGTGATTGGGATAACGATAGGGGCACAGTGGCCTCTGTTGCCATAGATGTGACTCCTTTCCTAATACAGTGTCACATGTACACAGTCTTCCTAGCCACATTGGCAATGTGGGTGTCACATAACAGGTTACTGTTCACTTGTGTCCCTTGGTCCCTGGTTACTCCTTCCATACATAATGGTTTACCACCTTTGTGGTATTTCGTGGTACCTTGTCTGGTATTTGGTGGGACATTCATACTGTCCAGTGTCTTCCGGACGGTTGGGGGGGGGGTTATTGTGTGTGAGAGTGCGGTCTGTAGCATACTACAGACTGCACAGCAGTCTTGCCTACAGTTAGTTGCACGTGGGTGAACTCCACTGCCTTGTACATTGTCAGTTACCTGGACCACTGGGTGTCTGTGCTGCCTATGGTTACTCACCTCCTTTTATGTAGTGTTCCAGGTTTTGGGGCCATGACACATGGTACATGGTATAACCTGGTAGTGCTGGTGTGCTGTCAGGAGCCTTGCAGCAGGTTTCTGTCACTGCACAGACATCGATGTTCTGTATTCTGGGGATGGCCTAGGGGGCATGCATATTGGTGTGTACACATCTGGCATCGGTCATCATTTCCCTTATGTTTCTTCCCACTTATGTTTTCTCGGGTGGCGGGTCAGTCTGTTCAGCCTTGCCTACAAAAGGCTGTGTGGAGGTGGCCAAGGCCTTATCCACTATTCAGACGCCCAGGGTAACGGGTGCAGGCCATCCCAAGGGCAGCTGCATGGATTGTCAAGCATGACATCCCAACCTGACAGACATTGGATCCCCTTGGACTGACACCAGTAAATGTGCTACTTGCTATGACTGATCATTCCATGTTTCTACTGTGGCATTATTCTTGGTAAGGGTAAGTTGCTGCAAACGGTGAGTGTCATACCAGCCTGGACTACATAATCGGATAGCTCATCTGTGTCTCTTTACATGTAGGCTAGGGCAGTACACCTCGGGTCATTCACACCAGCATGGACTATAACTGCATCATATTTCTGTTTGCTTTGGAGTGACCTTCATATTTCTGTTATGTGGCATGTTGTGGCGGCCTACAGGCAGCTTACTGTACCCTTTCCTTTGTTCAGTCTGCTGTGCGGGACAGCAGTGTGTCTGACTATGGAGTCACCTATTACAACTGTATCAGGCATGTTGTTTCTCCTTCTGGCCTGTGACTGTTTGGCACACCAGCTTTGTGTGCTATGTTTTGCATGTGCTATGTTTGGAGGATGTTTCATTGGGTGTCTGCTTTATTGGCCTCTGTTGGTGTGCTGTGTGTGTGATTTCTGCCTCTGGGAATGTCTTTCTGTGTTTATGTGTTTGGTTTGCAGTTGTGGTAGGTCTATGTGGGTATGTATTTGTGGTGTGTGTGGTTACCTTCTCCTACTGACTTGTTGTGGGTGTACTGAGTTGGGGGAGCTCTGCCTCCGGTTTGGATGGATGGTTGCATCTCTCACATATATTTGTATTTCTTGGGTGGAGTTGGTGGTTGTCTGTGTACTTGGGGCAGGTGTAACATTGGCACAGGGTTCACAGATTCCACTTGTTGAGCCTGGCCTTACTGGATTGCATGTGTGGACAGATTATATTGCCATACTACTGATCAGTAATTACGTCATTGTTCATGCTTGCTCTATCATGTAGTAGCTTCCTCTTTCTCTTGCATGTTTTGGTTATGGCTGGTGTCCACCATGCCAGATTTAGGCACTGTGTCTTGTTTTAATTTGGGACTGCATAATCCAAGCATTCCTGGCGGTGTTCATGGCGTGGCTGTCTTGCAGGTTCTGAGGCGTGGCCCATATTTTGCACCTGCGCGTGAACTTTCATGGCTTCAACATCATTTTGGAGGTGTGCACATAATGCTTAGCACATGTTTTCCACTGTGTTTCCCGGACAGGGACTCTGGTCAGGGTTTGTATATCCAGTGTGATTACTATATGGTCTGGTGTTACCAGTGTGCAATACACTTCTCATCTTAACATCCCGTACCCATGTTGCTGATTATCACATCCAGTATGCTTGCCCCTCTTGTGGGTGTGCTACGTTGTTCCTGGGCCTTTTGGTTTGTGGTTTAATGCCCTTTTGTCCTACACTGTTGCAGCTGGTATACTTCTCCCAGTCTATGTGTCTGGGTATTTGCAGTCACCAAATATAATGTGGTTTGGAGGACTTGACATATTCATGTATTCCAGCATGGGCGCAATGCAGTTCCTGGTGTTGGGCCAGTACTCTGTGGCAGGCTATACACTGGTGGGCGGTTTTAGCCACTGTTACTTGTGCATGGCTAGTCCATGCTGCTTTTTCTGGTGGTACCAACATGGGGGTGTGGTTATCCTTGTCATTGTTGATGGTCGCCCTCCTTTTGTAGCTTGTTCCAAGTGTTGAGGATGTACAGCACAGTCTGAGGTGTGACCTGGTGGTGTTAGGGTGCTGTTGTGAGCCTTGCCTCGGTATTCTGTTACAGCACAGTTATCAACATTCTCCATACTGGGTGGGCTTAGTCTGCATGCATCTTGCTGTTTGACCTTATCCCTTATCTGATTCTTATCCCTTCTGGTACCTATGGAGATAGGTTTGTGTTTTGCACCTTCCTATTCAGGGCACACTGTGCATGACAACGGCCTTTGCCAGTATCCATACGGCCTGCACTGATAGGTGCATGCCAGTCCTGGCAGGTGGTGCATCATGTCATGCTCAGCATGTCATCCCAGACTGGCACACAGTTCGTCCCCTTTGCCTACCTGCATTACTCCGTAATTGTTGCACTTCATCATCTCGTTGTCCTGTTGTGGCATGCTGCTTGTTGAGGGTAGGATGTTAGACGGGGTCCTCAGGTGTGCATATGGTACTTGGTGTTACATTACTTGACACACAGCATTCATGCCTCAGGTGGTGCTGCAGGGCTGCCTCTGTCGGATGCACATATTACACTTACCTGTACATGTTTGTGAACAGGTTGTGTCACATTAGGCATCCCTGTTACTATATGGTGAGTCGGAGAGGGGTATCATTCCCAAGGTTCCTACTGAGCCAATGTATGTGCTATGCGTTGCCTCTTTGCCAGAGCCAGGGCATACTGGGCACGCCTCCTTCTGCCTACTGGGGCAGGCTCAGGTTGTTCCTCCTCCGAGTCACGCTGTGCCTGTGGTGGCCTTGGCGATGGTGGGGGGCTGTTTGGCCCAGCCCTATGGTGATCCTGCTGCAGCTGTTTTCGCATGATCATATTATGTAGCATAGCACATACCATGACAATTTGGGTACATGTAGTTGGTGTGTACTGCAAGGCTCCACCAGATGTGTCCAGACACCGGAACCGTGACTTGAGCAGCCCAAACACACGCTCTATTACATTCCGTGTTTGTGCGTGTGCCTCATTATGGCGTTCCTGTTCAGGTGTGTGTGCATTTCTGATGGGTGTCATCAGCCACGGCTCCAGTGCATATCCAGCATCCCACACTAGGTGTCCGTGTGGGATGTCCCCATTGGCAAATGTCTGGTACAGCTGCGACAGATGCCAGATGTGGGAATCATGGTAGCTCCCAGGACAGCCGGCACACACATTCATTATTATGCCCTGGGCATCACACACGACCTGGCAGTTGATGGAGGGGAAGCCCTTGCGGTTTATGTAGGCCCTACCCCGCTCTCCTGCTGGTGCTTTGATGCGTATGTGCGTGCAGTCTATGGCACCCAGTACCTCAGGGTATTCCGCTATTTGCTGGAAGAGACGATGTTGCTGGCCAATACCTCACGGGCATTGGGGAAGTATACATGATCACCGACATGTGCTGACATGGCATCCAGGAACTGGTGCAGTACCCTGGAAGCTGATGCCTGTGATATCCCCATCATATCGCCAGTTGGTCTCTGGAAGGTACCTGTTGCTAGTATTCTTAGGCCAACACATACCTTGGTTTCCACTGGGATGGGTTCCCCTCTGTTGGTTCTGTGTGTGAGGCGTGGCCTGCACAGCTCCACTATTTGCTGCAGGAGGTCTCTGTCCACTCTATAGCTCTACTATCTCCAGCTCATGTAACCCGTGGTAGGTGACCCTGGGCCTGTACACTCTTCTCCGTCTCCTCACTGCGGGTTGTCTGGCACCATCTGCATTGTCACCACCCTCAGCAAGTCGCCTATGTCTCATTATGGCAGCTATGGCAGCCCCTAACATTTCTGCTCTGAGTTCAGCTTTTTCAGTTTTCACTTCTGATAACTGAACTCCTGTCTTGCAGTGTCTCTTGAGAGAAACATTCTGCACTGCTGTTTGCAGAGTTTTAAGTGCTGGGCTGGCCTAGTATTCTGCCTGTGTAATTGCCTGCATCTAATTGTTTTCACCTGCTAGCTCCAGCAGTATTCCCTGCTAACTTCCTAGTACATCTGTTGTTTCCTTTTTCCTTGCTGTTTCCTCAGGGTGGGGCCGTGTGCAAACCAGCAGAAACACGCTCACAGTGGCTTACACGCGCGCACACATACTTACACAGTTCAGAATCTGCTTATTCAGTTTTAAACGCGTGCACGCCCGCACAAACAGTGTTAAACAGCTCCCAACACGCTCCCACATGCTTAGTCTGCCTTGCACGCCAAGACACTGTCTTACACGCGCGCACACTGTCTTACACGCTTCACGGCGCGCACACGTGCGCATACACGTCCAGCAAGAAACTTTGGTGTAGGCAACAGTGTACACCTTCCATTTCTTGGCTTTCTCATGTTTACTTGGGGGCACACCTCCTCCCTTGATGTCTCTCTGACATCTGTCATGTAACTCTACCTTCCAATGACTTCTCTCCCTTTCTACCATTCCCCCCTGTGATGTCACCTATCCCCTACTCTGTTCCTCCCCCTTCTGTAACTCTTACACTACTCAGACTGTGCTCATTTGCTATGTGACAGTGGTATTCAGTATCCTTACCCTCATTTGCATCAGATTGCCTACTAATGCTTAGTTACATCTCTTACACTTGGCTTCCCCCCTTGGCAACCACTACACGGTGGCCATGTTGGTTTTCCTATGCTGGTCCCTCCATTGACATTCCATATAATGCATGAACCCTACATTTGTAGGTTTAAAACCTTCGTTTTCATGTTTTATGCAGCGCAGCCCGCTTATGGGGCTGCGCTGGGTTTACACATCGGCAATTGCCGAAAAAAAAAAAATTTATTTTACCTTTTTTTGCATGGGGTTGCATTGCCAATGGCCACATATTTGGCCATTGGCATGCTGCCTATGACATATGCACCCTTTATTTGGAGCTGACATGGCTCCATTGCCGTGTTTGCAGAAACGTACTCAGTTGTCAACTGAGTACATTTCTGCAGCTAACACGGCTCTTACACGGGCTGTTCTGGGCTTCCTGGATCGCTAATCAGCCTCATTTGCATGCTATTCGGCTGCAAGTGGGCTGATTAGCTTAGCCACGCCCACTCCGTGTAAGAGCCGTGTTAGACTAACTCTTACACGGACTTTGGGCTGTTCCTGGATCACGAAGGCTACATGGAGTCTTACACTACTCTTAGACTCCGTGTAAGCCTTCGTGAATCCGGCCCTACATTTTAAACATTTCATAGTACTAAAATACCATTATCTAGCCATGTAAGAATGGAGTGTTGTTTTCTGAGAATATTAGATTTTTTTGTGAAATATGTTGTCAAATATGTGACAGGATGGCATACAACTAATTAATTGGTACAGAATAGAGTTGATGGTATATGCAGAATGCTTGGCATCATTTTTACTGTGTGATTTAGTTTTATTTCTGATTTCACTGATTCCCCCCAAAAATACTCAAGAAATCTGAATGTAAATGAGTGCTGAATGAGCATGTGTTAGATCTTGTTATTCTGTTTGGCACTGCATTCTGTTTTATGATATATAGCCATATAGGGAACATTGCTTAAACGTCTTGAGTTAAATATGATGACTTTTTTATTTTAACAGTATTTGAGCCTCCATACTGCAAGCTTTTTCAGTAATGCATTTTTAGGTTCCTTCAGTTCTTTTCACTTTCTTTTTAGTTTTCAGCACAGTGATGTTGCTGCTTATACTTCACCCTTTCATTATTAAGGATGAAAAGGGAGTGGTCTTGTATGTTTGGTAGTATCATTCTATTTCTTTAGAGGGAACAAATGGATGAGTAAGCTGTGAGAGATGTCCTAATGGAATAAGTATTATATTACTCAGTGGTATAGAAGCTACATCTGTATCTGTAGCTTACTCACTCAACTATCCTTATTTTTCAGCCTCCCACAAATATTTAGGTCAATTGGTATGAACATGTCTTTCAAGTGACTGCATCCTTATATCTAACATTGTGAAGATCTGGGAGCTAAATACATTGCAACAACAGGCAAAATGAAAGTAGTTTCTCAGTGAGGCAGTGATGGCATAAGGCCATTTCACGTAGCTTTCAGATAAGAATGATGGTGGGACCTCAGAAGAATCTCTTGATATGCAAAAAAACTATTTGTCTTCTGCTGTGCCTCTGATTTTTTTTCTGAAAGACTGTTGGTTTGGAGAAGTACTGCAAAATGCATTTAAACAGTCTATTTAGTCTGATTTGTGTACCACAAAGATTGATTAAACTATGCCTCAAAGGGTTTTCTACATTCATTAATGCCCCGTAGGATTCTACTGGTGTTGCACTCTCTGTATTATCTTAAGTGATGTGTAATATCATCCTCTCAATGCTGACAGGCTTGCCAATATATCTGCTATTGAAATAGATAAATAGAAATACTAAATAGCAGGCAAACAATGATTTTTTTCTACAAGTGTAATTTCCTGAAACTCCATAATTAATAAAAGTCAGCACTAAAACTCACACAAAACCGTTTTATTTTTTCAATTAATTGGCTGAGTATATTTTGAATATGTTCCCATAGAAACAACAATACATGAGAAACATATTTTCAGCATAAATAAGCCATTATTTATGTTTGTTCACTGAAACAGAACACACGTAATTGAAATTCTGATACACATTAGTAAACTATGGTAATGACTACATTAGAATAAGAAAGCCCATCAGTTAAAATGCAGTTCAGAAATTAAAACACATCTTAATTTTCCTTAATATTAATTAAGTATTCTTTTAAGGAAAAATGCTGACACTGTTTTATAAAAAGATACTAACATGTCCTCAAAGAGTTTTTAGTTGCCATAACAACACAGTACTGAATTAAATCTAATTAAAACAAATCTTTTCAATGGGCAATATGCTTACTCTGGCTTCAGTGATATTTCCTAAAAGTAATATATGACTGTGGTGTAGGAAAATACTATATAATTCAAGCAGATATGTATCTTGACTGTTTAGTGTTTATTGCAAAGGTTATTTGCTTCTTCCATGAGTCACTTGAAATCCCACACAACTGCAGTATAAGTTCATCCTGAAGGGCAAGTGTTTCCATGCACCCACACCGTTTTGTGAAGTAGTGATCTAAAAACGGAATAATGTAATTTGTTCCAACCCAGACAGTAAGATGAAGAATACATGAATGACCTGTAAGAGAGCAGACAGGTTCTTTGGGTCATTGCATTTCATACATTTCCCTACTTAGTGGATAAGGTATAAGTCTTATTTAAGATATGGTTTATTTTTTACTGATCATAAGAACTGTTTTCTGTCTGTCTCCTGAATTCCTGGATTTCCCCAGTGCTTGAAGATGACTGTTATAGTATAATTATTCACTCTCCATTTTGCAAATAAGTGCTACTTTGCGTCTCAAGTAATTCATTTGTTAAAAATATTTAGTTGAGAAAGTGCAACGATAATGTGGGTAGATATGTTTTTGCTGGTTAAGCATGGATATAAAAGAATTATACACCTGTATCCCTCATCAGTTGGGATTAAAAGCAGTTTTACATTTCCTAGAGGATGGTCCTTTTTAACACCTTTATTGAAATATCACTTAAGACATAGGCAACCATACATTTATATAAGAAAAGCAAACCATATTAACATGTTCCCAATTACAAACATTATACATCCTGTATATACTTTTGTATAATTATCATCAGTCCAACATTACATAAATTACTAAATTCCTGCCTTCCCTTAAACTTTACTCCTCCTCCAAAACATTATTCTGCATGCATTACTCCTACAATTTCCAATCTGCTATGCAATTTGCTCCTACCATTTTCTAAAAATCCCACTTCCAATTATTTTCTATCTGTTTCAATATCTGTTACAATATCCAATACTTTTGATACAGTTGATTTAGACTTTGATTTCCATTTTATGTAATCGTGTTTTTTTTTTTTTTTTGGCAGCCAACAGAATTAAACTTAACAAGGTATTATTATGTCTAGGCAATTTATATCCTGTATCCCAGCTCAAAAGAAAAAAATCCTTAGTTATATCCATTTGCTAGCCCAATATTTATTGCAGATTACTCTTTATGGAATATTTTAAAAGTCTGTTAACTAATTGCACTTCCAAAGCATGTTTCCATTGACATCTTTCTTCCCCATCACACCTCCATTTGCAGTGTGCCTAAATAAAATTTATTTGGAGTCTGCTTAGGGTATGAAAATACCTATGCAAGCACTTCTAAGCAAAAATCCTAAATTTTACAGACTCTGTTGCATATTTGGGCACCATACATATGTCCTCACATTATTTACTTGTGAATTGGTTATTCAATCTTTAGTTCCATTTTTTTCTTACCTCCTCTGATTATTTTCTATAGTTTCCATTCCATTCCTTAGCAAAAATATTTTGTATACCCTTCTAATTATCCCTTTTAACAACAGTTTCTATTCAACTATAAACTATACCAGAGGAGGCCTTTCATTTATGATCCCACTATCCCTTTCTTTTTGCCTAAACTCTGATATCAGTTCCTGATAGGAAGGCAGTTTCTAGCTTGCAGCCCAAATGTCTTCTTGGCCTCTTCCCATATTACATTTCCCTCTGCAGTTATTTGCTCTCAACACCTTGGCTCCTTTATCATTTTCCAGTAAATTCCAACCCCCTCTTGCCTATTCTCTGTACCCTAATTGCAAGTAGTCTCTATCAGCAAAATTGGCTTTCTCATGTTGGTTTAGTTCTTAGAATACTTTCTGCTACTTTATGAATATAACATTTCGTATGGCTGTTGATATTCACCTTAAAGATCTTCATTCAAAACACCATTCTTTCCTTATTTCTTTAATTCCTCCATGCTTCATCATCTTCATCCCTTTCCACTTTGAATTCTAGCTTCCTGCTTGTGTTATGTAAATTAGCCTTAACTGTGTAGCTCTAAAATAACTCTTTAAATCAGGTAATTCTAAACCACTTTGTCCTGATGGAATGTTCAGCTTGTTTTACTTGACCCTTGCCCCCTTCCCTTCTAGATAAAATTGTTCAACTCTTTATTAATTACTGTCTACAACTTCTCCTCTGGTTGATAAAATATATCTGACCTGTATATATAAAACGAAAGGGACTAGAAATGTTTTCAAAGCTTGCATTTTGACATCCATATCCATAGACAATATTTTGTATAATCTTTGTTTAATCTTTTACCATATATCCTTAGCTGCCATAATATAATCATTTTTAATTAATACTCCTAAATACATAATTTTATTATGTCCCCATAAATATGGGTATTACTGAACCAGTTCATGTCTGGGTGCACAGTTTACAGCTATAGCCTTTGCTTTATCTTCATTAATTTTATATCTCCTAAAGATTTGAAACTTTCTCAAAATGTTCCATAAAACCAAAATGTCATTTTCTAGTTTTATGAAGTACAAAATAATATATTCTGCAAATAAAGCCAACGTATCTTGATTACTATGCCAATTATATATACTTGAATTTCTGAGTCCCTTATTTTCTTGTCTAATGCCTCTAAATGTAACACAAATAACAAAGGAGAAAGAGGACAACCCTACCTGGTGTCTGTTCAGACAATACTTATCAGAAAGGAACCCCCACTTCAATTTTTGTCTTTGATCCCTTATATAGCATCCTAATTTATCTTATAATTGTATCAGAGAATGTGAATACTGTTGTTGCTCTACTTATAAAATCACAGCTTACTCTGTCAAATGTTTTCCTTGCATCAAGACCCAACAACAACAGCTGTATTTTCTTATAGTCTGCTTCCTTCTGGATGATAATTGTTTTATTAATGTTGTCAATTGTTTTCTCCCCTTCATATAACCACTCTGATCCATATTTAGCAATTCTGGAAAAATCTTTGACATTCCTTTAGCTGTTATAGACATAAACACTTTATAATCATGATTTAAAATTGAAATAGGCCTATATGAAGCTGAGTTTGATGGGTCTTTACCATCTTTAGATATTATGGCCACCACAGTTTTCTTCCAGTTTTTTTATGCTTCCTCTCTTTTTAAAATAGTGTTAAGTAAAACCTTCCAGATCTTTATCACTTCTTCCCTCCTTGCTTCTAAGCTTCCATCTATTCCTGGAGACCTTTCTGCAGATTGATTAATGTCACGATTTTTATCTCAACTTCTCCTGTCTTAGCTGTTAATTGTTCAGCCTCATCTACCTCTACTATTGGCATACTTAGGTCTTCCATAAATATTTCCATTTGTGCATTTGTGCTTTTTGTTGATTTCTACTTTTGTCTGCTTTATACTCCCTTATTTCCCTTTAGCATTCTACATTTGTACCTCTTCTTATTATGCGAGATTCCTATTATTCTGCAATTCTTTAACTTTTGTCAGCCTTTTCAAATAATTATTGTGACTTCTTAAATATATCTCTTTTTCTTTAATTTCTACCTTATTTTGAAACTCCGCTTTTATTTTTATCCCATTCACTGGCTATAACTTCTGAAGAAATTTCTAAATTTCCTAATAATGCTCAAATAATTTCCACTACCCATTCCTTAAATTCCTCTCTTTTTAACAGTTAAATGGGGAAGTTCCTGTTTCTCATTTTTACTTCAGCACCCGGCATTCTTATCTTTATTGTTATTGGGGCTTGATCTGAAATAGTTATTGGATGAGTGTCAAAGCATTCAATTAAATGCACATGGCCTTGTGAAATATAATTTCTGCCTAATATACCCAGTTATTGTACATTGGGGAATAATATGTATATTTTCTGCAAGTTCCTACTATATTTTCCATTCTAGGTCCCCTGATACATCCTCGCTGTTGAAAATCAAGTTCCAGTCCCCACCTGTAAGTGGTATTTCTGCTGTAAGCTAATTATTTCTCCCCAAAGTTTTTTAAGCACCACAATAACAGTTTTAGGTGGAATAGAAATACATGCTAATATAATCCTTATTTGTTGCCAGTAACCCCTTAATGCTGCAAGTCTACCATCATTATCTTTTCTTTCCTCTTCTATCACCATTGGAGCTCCTCTAGCAATTAGTGCAAGTGCTCCCCTTTTCCTTTACCTCTAATATTTTGTTGAATATGTATCCTGAAATCCTTTCTTTATCAAATGTATATGCTCACCTCTTTCCAAATATGTCTGTTGTAGTATTGCTATTAGCACTGTATATTTCTTAATATAATTCAATATTCTAACCTTTTTGTCTATGTCTGTGAAGCCATTTACATTCCAAAATGATATGGATAGCGTAGCCACTATGATAAGATGTTATTATTCCCACCTTTTATATATGACAGCTTTTAAAAATGTCTATTTCCAGCTTTTGTGTTACATGTACCCACTAATGCTTGGCAGGTTGACCCTTTATAAAGTTGTTTCTTGTCATCTCCATTTGAACCTATGTCACATTTTACAAGACTTTTTATTTTAAGGAAAGTCCCTTAAAAAATCACACCCCAGAACATGTCCATAACCTAACTTAAAATAAACACACACACACACACACCCACACACGCACACACATATGCACATGCACACGCACACACACGCACGCACACACACACTATAAACATGTTCAAATAATGAAATGTAACCTTCCTGATAGGAATGATTGCCCCAAATTGACAGCTGCACTCACAGGTATTACCTAAAAATAAAATTATCCATGCTAAGGTGTATGTTAAAGACTGTGCTCCTACTATACTAATCCCTGTCTGTTCTTGTCTTATCTTTATCCCATCCCCACAGATGTGGCAAAACAGCTTTTATACTTTTAGAAATAAATTAACTTTAAGCCTTAGGAAAAAGTGCACAGACTACATTTTAATAAACTAAATTGTACACTTTTCTATTAAATGCACTGAAGAATATAGGTACAAGGAAAAAGCTCTATTTCTTATTCACTTCCAATAATTTTAAACTTTTGTTTACTAAATTACTTGCTTCTGTACCTTTTGATTTTATGTTTCTTTCAGCAGTGTCCAGACCTCTCAAGATTTATTGCCTTCACCTGTAGCCACCTCATCTCCATGGAAACATAAGAACAGAATTTACAGCTGCCTTCAGCTGCAGACTTCTCAGCTCACAGTGAATGTTTTTGCTATATAAAAACTTTTCATTAATTTCACAGTGTTCTCTTATTTGAAGTCCACTCACGAACAAAAAACTTGTTATTAGATTAAGCCCGTGTCATTAATCCAGACATTCACCTATGCAAAAGTAAGAGAAAACATAATTTCTACATATACTGTAATTAGTGAACTTTTATACTCCATCCCACCAAAACAGCCCAAGATTACAATATAGAAAATTAAACATGCTTTTTTCCAGTCTTTCTTCTCTTTTTACACTGTAATGCTACATTTCTTAAAAGTAATTAACTGAATAAATAAAAAAAAACGTGTTTACTTTAGTATTTTTATCATACAACATACAACAGTCACTGAAAATGGTTTACTATATAACCTGCAATTTATATCATAAAATGCTTTATACAAATGTTGAGAACAAAATATTTTACTTACAGTTACCTTCTTTTTTTAGTGTCCTTCCAAACTTTAATGGCATGATGTGGGGTATATGCTTTTCATTCCCCCTGCAAGTTTAACAAAGTAACCAAAAGTCCAGTCTTTCTCAGCCACTTTTTCTTGTAAAGCCATATTTCACAAATGTAATTGATGCTTTATAAACTCACATTTATTCACTAATTGCAATATTGCTGGTCATCTTCCTGTTCATCTCCATTTCCAAACCCCAGACTTCAGTTCAAGTCCAAGGTACTTCTTATTGTATTCAACAACTCCTCTGCTTTTTTCTGTCTCTCAAGAACATTCCTTTGAAACACTAGAAAATGTTAACTGGCAAAGTCTCCCTATGAGCTTTATTATTAGTAGCATGAGACACAGAGCCCCCCTCTGTTTGACAGGTTACTTTTTGCTGGCAAACTTTTACAATTTCCTATTCAGCCTGATCTGCATAAAAAAATTATTAATCCTTCAGGAAAAATATTCTGAAGACAATTGGATACAGCAGCTTGAATCTCACACCTGCCTCTCAACATTCCTTGATTGCTGGAATAAATTTGTTTCCTCTTCTGCCTGGTGTACAGTAAATAATAATTTTTCGCAAACACTGTACTCTCTCCAACATTTAATACTTTGCCTTTTTGCCATAGTGTTATCAGTAGCAACTCTTTCTGCTGCTAGGTTTGAATCTTCACTAAAACAGATCTTTGCTGCTTTCTCATGACCAGATTTGAAGGATACACACCACGTGCCCTTTCAATTAACAATTCCTTCTGTGGAATACCAGTCTAGTTCTTTATTTGTACTATCATATAATTAATATAGTCTGTTCCTTCTAGTTTCTTTGGTATAGTATAAAATATCAGATTTTCCATATGAGCTCTGTCTTCTAATTATACCATTTTTTGAAACAGCTCTTCTTGGCAGTCTTATACTCAGCCAGCCTTTTCTTCATTTCATCCTCTGAGCTTTGCAGTTTTTATCAGTTCATATGAATTGCTGTTTTGAAGCTACTTTCATTTTTCTAGCCTTTATTATACTTCTTCAATGTTTCATTTATTTTAATCAGCTCTGAATACATCTGATTTATTTTTTGATCTAAATTACTGGATGCCATCTCTTGCACCAAAACTAGAGCTTGAACTGCTTTTTGATGAACAGCTGCATGATTTCAACTTTTTTAGTTGATTTTCTTTCAGAATCTCTATCTTCTTTGCTGGCATCCAGATAGTGCATTAACTAGCCTGTAACTGAGTTTTACTAAAACTGTCAGAATTATTAGCCCCTATTCCTCAGTTTCTTTTTGCACATTAGGAAAGTTGAAATTACGTTGTTTTTTTTTTCAACATGCAGCCATCTTGGAAGCTCTCTTAGTTGAAGGTCATTATTCCTTTTTTTAATTTACTTTTGCTTCACTTTTGTTTAACTCATGACATATTCGGATATGGTAAGGATTCTTTATTGCAACAACATGTAACAGTGATAGCATCTCCATTTGCTCTACTCATGCTTATATTTTATGGCCTTTTTCAGACAGAATTTATGCACAATGATCAATTTTTTCAGACTAATGTAGTGTTGCATGTATGCTACATTTCTGATTTACTTTTCTCTGTGTAAAGACAATAAGACTTTAGCACATGGGTTTGTTAATTGATTATCTTGCAATGACTGCAGCATACATTTCACCCATTAGATGTATAAAGATTATATTAAGTTTTTGGATATTATAATCAAGGATGAGGCTTAACAATTTATTTATACTAAATTGTTTAGAAAGATTCATCAATCAATATTTTATTTTTGTATTCCAGTACTGCACTTCTTAGACATGCTTTAAATTCTTTACCATTTTGATGAATTTATTAGTATTTATAGAAACATGCTTAGATATTTTGACCGAGAAGTGATAATGTTAGATTTTGAGTCCAGATTAAATGAAATAGGATGTATTGAAAGATTTTTCAAAGAGGAAAGAATTAAGGCATTGAATAAATCATTATGAGTGGCACCTGTACTCAATTATAAGCAGCCAAATCATTGTATAAATGATGATGAATGTAACTATAGACAGAAATGTAGTAATAAACTATTTTGTGAGATTAAACATTACTTTTTCAGAGAATTCTATGAAGATTGCTACACATATTTGGAAGCTTTTGCTTTCTGACACTAATAGCAAGTGTATTACCTGCATTTCTCATTTGATGTTAGAAATGACCATTGAATTTAGAAGAATTACTTTCTTATAAAGTGGAACTAAACACATCTTACATGGAGTGCTTCTCTATGACAAGTTTGAGTTCAAATGAAAGAACGTGGACTTAAAACACAAATTAAGAGTTATTATTTAAATTGTGATCTGATGAAGCATTTTCCCCAGAAAGACATAAGTGCAGCCTATTACAGGAAAGAATGGCTCAACCAGTGCAGCCAAAAGTACACCACATTCAAATGGCATATCAGAGGGAAAAGGCATCCCATGGTTATATATATAGTTATGCATTTATTCTGTATTCAAAATTTTGATGCAGAAGAGAATTATACACATTCAGATATTCCTCCTTGTGGTTTTGCACTCAAAACAATTGAGCACCCAAGACCAGGACTGAAAATCTATAGCAGGAGAAAAGGGACTGACTTACTGGACAACAAGACACATCCATCAACAGGTCTAGCTGTATAAAGATGTAATGTTCTAGTAGACGATGGTCTAAGAATCCACAACAAAGTTGGTATTGCTACTCTGAAATACTGTGGATAAGTGTTTAAACAATGCAGTGATGGGTCAAGAGAAAAGGCAGAGTACTTAACATAAATCAATTATCTAATAGCATACCCTTTGAGTTTAACAGCTGCAATGAGGACAGAGTACTTCTGTGGCTTCCAGCATGTCTCAGCTGTGGTGATATTTCAATGCACCCTGCACATAGATGTCTTAGTAAAAATGGCATTGGGCTGGTTCACTCTATTCATTAAGCATGCCAGAATACAGTTAATTTCTTTAACACATTGCCCTTTTTTGAATTGCTACTTTCAATAAAACAACAAAAATAATGAAAAAATATGAATACAGTCTTTACAATATTTGCAAAATAGCTATCAAAGTATATACACTATTAGCTTGTACTTTGCTTTCTAAGTAATGACACAGTTGATATTGTAATTTTCTACAAACAATAATGAGTTTTCCAATTGTTTGGATCTTGACTTTTCACCATTTGTTCTCCTTGAAATAATAAGAATTTATCTTTGGCATACAAC
The DNA here is from genome assembly GCF_019279795.1 of Protopterus annectens. NCBI lineage: Eukaryota > Metazoa > Chordata > Ceratodontiformes > Protopteridae > Protopterus > Protopterus annectens. Next base: position 343,018,718 of record NC_056728.1, on the reverse strand, counting down.
AGTAGCCAAATGTATAAACACTCTAAAATGTGCTATAGATTCACTTTTCCACTTCACAGTAATGATCGTTCTTGTGATTGTAAGTATGGTCAACAGTAGTGAATATTGTTTCTGTTAATACATGAAGGAATTGGAGAATTAGTAACATAGTTTCAGAAATTAATCATTTGTCAGCCACAAGATTGTCAAAACATTTTGAAAAATTCTTATTTTATTCACAACTAAGAAATATATGACACCGATCAGCTTTTTAAAGATTTATTGTATCTTCAACATGCAATTTCATTAATTTATAACTTGGAATAAAAGCTCTGTGTAGATATTTCCAGGTTAAAAAATCCCCAAAGCAAAATAAGAAGTCAGTTTTAATAAACTCAAAATTAAATCTTTACAGTTATTATTAGCAATATCATTAAGATTATACTGAGTAATACAATCCCGATACTTATGATTAATTTTGATTTCTAAATATTAAATTAGTTTATTTAACATAGAAATAAGTGGTTTCACATCTGTAATCCAATAAATTAGAATAATTATTTTTTTACTAAATCAGGCATCAGTCCTCTTTGTTTTTAGACTAGACATATATTTATATATCAACAAAGAATTTTTATATGACACATTATATGTATTTATGATTGTATTTACTGATAAGATATTAGGGTAATTTGAAAACTAGAAAAATGAAAAGTGGTGTGCATTTGTTACAACATTAGATTAGGCATATTACTTTCATAAAGTTCTCACGTGAGTGCAAGTGGAAAAATTTGAAAAAATGAAGTGAATGTTTTTATTTATACATTTCCAAGAAGATTTTAAAACTAAAGTCATATAACCAAAACTAGTTGATTTGTTTAAAGAATCATGAAAAAAGTATATTTTTACCCATCACATTTTGCTATTTACGATGTATAAAGAAGGGGAAAGTAAGTTTAAATTTAGAATTATCATAAACATATTCATGAATTATTTTCCACTGTGCCTCATAAGAAAAAAGTTATGACTGACAATAATTTTAAATATTAGGAAAATCAATTTGTCTATTTTTCCAGCACTTAATATGATTTACAAATACTGTTCACAGTCTTACAAGCTACCCTAAGAAATGAAGTAATAATACATTTATTTTGTTTATTATTTTTCTGTCTATAATCAGTAATAATGCTTTACTAATATTTATAAGATTTTAGGTAGTAATATCATTTTAATTTTAATTAGTATTAGTCTTTTCTCAAAGAAGAAGAGCACATTATTCCATTTATTAATGTGTCTTTATTTCCTCAATTATTATAATGTAATTTTCATTACTAATAGAGACCAACCCTAGGATTCATTAACAATTGTGTAGGTGCTGTGCTATGCCTAACATGATGTAAGCATGTTAGTGTGATGAGCAGCAGGCTAATAGAATATGCATGCTGATTATCATGCCTACATGGTTGCAAGTACGTTTCTGTGACCAGCAATAGTGCTCAAGGCCACGGAAAAGTGCTGCACCAGCACACAATGTAAACAAAACCGATGGCATATAGGCAATGCTCATGCATGAGCACATGCTGTAGCCCAGACATGTTTAAGGGCAAATACAGTGGAAACAATCCAGAAGAAGGGGAAGTTAAATGTGGAAATTAGTGCACAAACATATGTTATAATGATGTGACAATGTTGTAGCAGGGAAATGTTTAAAATGTACTCATATCCCACAGGCAAATGTGATGAAAGCATATAAGAAGCATTTCTGACATAAAACCTGTACGACTGATGTAAGATAATTAATGTAAATGACAATCCCACAGTTATAGGTTCATAGGTTCATAGGTGTGTACTAGGCTAATGGCCTTGGAGCCTTTACAAGCCTAGCCCATAGGATTACACTGGCATCGTGCCACCCAACCTTAGTTTCCAGTGCCTCAGTCATGTAGAGCCACTGGAGTGATCCCTGGGGTGAATTTTCTATTTCCCATCCACTCATCAAGATTTCTCTTGAAGAGGGCCAGTGAAGTGCTCTGTTTGACATGTATGGGAACTCTATTCCATAGCATGGGTAGTCTCTGGGTTATGAACCTGTCCCCCCAGCATGTTCTGTTGGTTACGGTAATGAGGTTGAGGTCTCTGGAGTGTGTGGTGTGGAGAGATTGGGATTTCTTTAGATGTCGCATTTCTAACAGAGCTGAGTCATACATGGCTTTATAAGTCAAGCAGAGATCGCTTCTAAGTAGGTGATACGAGACAGAGAATAGTTGGAGTTTTTTGAGTCTGTCCATATAGGGCAAGTGTTTAAGGCCTAGGATCCTCTTTGTGAGGTACTTTTGTGGCCTCTCCAGTTGTTGCAGGTGTCTAGTGAGGTACATGCCAAATGGGGCATTGTACTTGATGCTAGGCCTAATGAGGGAATAGTATAGGAAGACAATGAGATCTTTCTTCCTGGATGCAAAACCCTTAGTAATGAGATGTGCCACATAGAAGGACTTTCTGACCACAGTGGCAGTGTGGTGGTCAAAAGAGAGGTTGCTGCCAACCTGTGTTCCCAGATCTCTTATACACATAAATAATAATGGACATGCTGATAAAAGATGTGATTGGGACATAAACCTGCAATGAAACAAAGCTGAGTGAAAATGTGATATACATGATAATTAAATGCTGACTTGAGATAACAGCAAGGATGGAAGCTACATTATGGGATGAATGCACAGAATGCATATTGCATATAAGCAAGTATATACTAGGAAATGATATATGAAAGCTGAGAGCACTGCTGTACTATCCATTTCACTATCTATACATAAGAACAAATGCACAGTTCAGCTGTAATGTCAGGTAACTCAGAAATGGGCATGTTTTTTGCAAAGAAATGTCAGTGACACAAATAGAAAATGGGTTTATCACCGACTAGCATGTACTAGACAAGCAAGTGTTGTGTAAATGAACTGTTATGCAAATGAAACATGCCAACCTAATAACAAACAACATAAGTGACTCATAAAAAGACTTAGTGAATGACATGTCAAGAGTCCAGTTTTGCCATTACTGATTTGCAAATATGTCTGACATACTAATATTGTACATGCTGACATACAATTGCAGAGAACAGTAACAGAACAGCAACTCAACAGCAGCAACACAATATAAAGTGCTTTGACAGAGGAGCAATTACATCACCTAATGGTGATGCTGCATGCCATACAGTAAGACATGTTTATGGAATCACACATCCACCAGTAAGCCATATATTGTGATAGAAACAATTGCAGTATTAAACACACATCTGGAAGAAGGCATGCAATATAGTTATCTTGTGAATAGGTAACACATGTAAGCAAGGAATGACCTAAGAAACAGTTGCATCATGTCCTTTTAGAACACATCTGCGAACAGATGTCAGAGAGATACATAACAATAATAAGTGCCACAGACATATGCATATCGGTCACGTAAGGAAGAACACACTGGAAGGGTGTACGGAACTATCATACCATATAAGGTGTACTAATGACCTACTCATTATGAAAAAGTCTGAAAAAGCTGGCCCTGTGATTCTGTGTAAGCCGCTGGAGTCTAACACATTTGTCTGACTAGCAAGTGTTACAGATTCAAACCCCTGCCTATTATACAAGGTTCTCTCTAGAACCCTGTATTGACAGCATGTGTCATATCAGATAGCAATGGAAGCTGTCAGAAATAAATGAATTGAATGTGTGGGTTAACACAGGATGTATGGATATAATATGAACAATCAGATTTATTCAGAATGCTGGAAAGGAGCTGTGCATGTTACTGCCCACACAATACTGAACATCACAATATGACTGATTCTTTGACAAGGAAGCTGTTTCCATCATGCAGGACACACATTGTCCCAGAAGTGAGCACCAGCATATTTGTATAGGTATGCTATAATAGTGAATATTCAATTCACGTGTCACAGGAGCACTCTAAGCATGACATGCCCTGAATAAACATTTCATTGTAATGCAATCACAACCTGTGATGATATATCATCTCCCAACATAAAAATGAATATTAATAACTAGGTACAATGGTGTTTATGTAATGTTAGTACATTTTTATAATCCTGCCCCTGTCAGAAACTGAAGAGTAAGTGATGCAACTCTGCTGAATAATGACATCCGGATGAACCACAAGCACCACACTGGAAGTCTTACAACTAGTATGACAGTCTATCTATGCTATACAGTATATGTCTGGCAAACAATCTCTGAAATGAAAGGGATCGTGGAGGACTTTGCACACTAAGTGGATGCATTACAATTATAGTACATGTCATTCTTACATCACAGTAAAAGCACAACAATGCCAACAGGCACTGAATGTAGATGTTGAACACATCAGCATTTGACAACAAACAATAAATGATATATTACAGGATTAATGCACCACAGTAGAAATGTCAGTATAATTGTAAGATATGTGGTTATGTGAATGCATTATAGCTTGTTCTTTCTGCAAGTAATATGTGTGCCTGTAATTGCTGTAGTACATCAACAAAGGACAGCATATATTCTCATTCCCTTGTGTTAGTGGATAACACTTCCAACATATGTTATATAAGGAACATGAAAGCAAATGTAATCATTACTCTGAATAAAAGCATTGCTATGTGACAAATTGTCTTAGCTTTCATTAAGAGGGATCAACATCTATATGTGTACAAAGCAAATGTGCCTGATAACAGTGTTAGTGACATGTGCAGTCATAATAAGACTGACACAATGTAGTCTGAGCAGTAATGGATGATGAACTAACTCCCCAAGATCACAGGTAAACATCAGTGCCTCAACTGCAAGCATCACATAACATGTTAAGGTACAACTAAGACAGTGTGCAGCTAAATGGATGATATCACCACTGTTTATTAGCTGGATGTTTATGCTAAAAAGTGTTTGAAGTGCACAATAGCACTGCACAGCTATACAACATATATGTCTTTGTAGAATAGTATACACAGCATGAGGGTGAAAGTCACTCACAGCTAGACTCCAACATTCATCATATGTAGTTACACAATGTACAAAGCACACTACCAAAGTCATGCAACATATGAAAATGCACACTGCAAGTATGATATACTGCATGTATGTTAGCAGTATGTAATCACTGTGTAGACAAAATATTATTTTCTCTGTGGACTCTTGGATTTGATATTGTCACAGAGTGCCACTGTAATTCAATCTCAGAAGGATACGTAAAGGTGGTTGTGAGGTGACCAATGGTATATGACACTAATAACTGTCACACTATTGAAACAGTGATATTGCTAAGAACATGTGATCATTATTCTGCCCACTGTAACATAACATGTCATTAACTACAATTCTGATAATGTGTTCCACAAAGTACATGTCTGATGTTGCAAGGAGATGTGAGAAGGAAGAATTGTTCACTTGAATACACTTCTTGCTCTGGTCATTGGTACATATACACCTGCGTTGGTACATCTATCCCTGCATTGATATATATACCCATGCATTGCTATATATACCCATGCATTGTGTTTCATTCACTATCTGAATTTCCATAACACATATTACGCTTCTAATGTTTTTTTTCTATTTGCTCTCTACTTGGTGTCATGTAAACACAGTTGACTACTTAAGGAAAAATGTGAAATGTTGTTTAGGCTGATTTATGAAGTTCAGAAATGCATGGCAACTTTGCACATCTGGTAGCATTCTGGATAGTGATCATTTCAAAAACCAATCTGTGCTGATCATCACATCCAGCTGTATCCTTGTGAGCCATAATGACTTGCAGTAGGAATGATTTTTACATAAGAATGCATTTCAAGCTAGGATTACAACCACACACATATCAGCATCTCTGAAGTGTAGTTCTAGTCATTCAGATATCAATAAATGTCAAATGTCCATGGTGCAGAGTTAGCCCTCCTGTGGTGGTGTCAGTTAATGCATTAAGTTGTACTTTTTGCCACCTTTATCCCATGGATTCAAATCCCAGCTGTTACAATAACATTTTTAAAACTGGATAAGCCCCAAACTGATAATATGTCAGAATTCAGTCATATTTTACCTTCCAAAGTGCAGCCCTCAAAAGTTGTGCCAGTAAGTAGCCCATTGTTGAACACTGTAACTTCTGATAATGGGTGAAGCATCACACACGGCACAGCTCAATGCCGTGTTTCACACCTTTACTGCTGTCTGCTGTAGATAGTGCCAGTGTGTCTGCCAAGGGATCCATCTGCTTACAATCCTGCAAATGCAGCTAGCAAGGCTGTGCATGTTTGCACATTTCCAGTAACATGCCCAATCTGAATTAGGCACCACTTCAGACATAAAGTTTGTAAGCTTGGCTTTTGAACACATGACTGGTGAGGGAGAGAATGATGTTAAATTTAGAGCACAAAGGTGGGGTGTTGAGGAGTCCAGGCTGTTTGCGGCACTCATCAATTGCTACAGCTATAGGCTGCTGCAGGAAAAACATTTTGTAATTATGTTCATTACTTTACTGTAAGTGGTCTGATTATTTTTTTGTATCACTGTTCTGTTGCATATATTCCATTTGTTAACTTTCAAATTGTTAATATCTATTTCCTTATTGTATTGTCTGGAGCATTTCTCCTTGGGTTTCCACTGGAAAAGGGTATCTACCCAGTCAGACTAACCCAGTTAACAAATGTCAAATAAATAAATAAAAATAACAGGTCTCATTATAAGGCTGAGGCTTAGAATACATAGCCAATGCTGTCTTCACTGCAAGTAGCATTTCACACAATGGAGAACAGTGTTATCACCACTATAGTAACCTTAAGAAACACAGACAGTACCTCCTAAGCACATGGGAGGTTGAATTTAGGACCGTGAACACCCTCTAGTTGTGTAAGCATAACGACCCATAACATGTATATGATATGGCAGTAATTATATACCCAGCTAATGCATGTAAGCATAATGACCCATAACATGCATATGACATGGCAGTAATTATATACCCAGCTAATGCATGTAAGCATAATGACCCATAACATGCATATGACATGGCAGTAATTATATACCCAGCTAATGCATGTAAGCATAATGACCCATAACATGCATATGATATGGCAGTAATTATATACCCAGCTAATTCATGTAAGCATAATGACCCATAACATGCATATGATATGGCAGTAATTATATACCCAGCTAATGCATGTAAGCATAATGACCCATAACATGCATATGATATGGCAGTAATTATATACCCAGCTAATGCATGTAAGCATAATGACCCATAACATGCATATGATATGGCAGTAATTATATACCCAGCTAATGCAGTTACTCGTTATGCTTTCAAACATATGTGTCTTCTTTTTGTTCTCTACAGCTGCAGAGGAGATGGCTGCAAACTGTGAGGCACAACAAGAGAGAGATATTAACACTCCACAGAGAAGCATGGGGTAAGTATGAATTAAGGAAAAATTAAAGCATTTATTTTATTTGCAGTCCCTCAGGCACCAGCATCTCAAGCAGGCACACATCATTCATCTCAAGCATGCATACTTTACCCAGTAAGTGTTGCTGCTTGCATTAAGCAATTAGAGTACCAGCTTTACTGTGTGTGGCTTCATGACCCAGAAGCAGCACGTTCTTTTTTATTGATCAGTATTTATAAGATATTAACAGCAGTCTGTCTGAAAAAAAAATTACTTTATTGGAATCGTAATTATTTCGTGAGAATGCATAATTCCATTCTGTCATAGTGAATTAAAAGGAGCTGTTTTCTGTATGAGATCAGTGATATTTGTTTATTTAATAATGCATAAGTACCTTTCAATCATGTATGGATATTGCAATGATATGCAATAATAAATTATCAGAGTTGTTTATGTATTGCAAAATAAAACTTGTTTAAAGTATACATCACTGTTAAATGGTATGTATGTAATTATGTTTTGTCTCCCTCCACCCTTATCTCATTTTCCTTTTTGAGGGAGGTTTATAATTTATTAACAATCTACTGTTTGCATAACTTGCTAATGAAAATTAATCATCAACAGCACAGAAAGGTACATCAACCACTGCAGCTCAGCCTACCATACCTCCACAGATGGCAGCAACGACAACCAGCACTTCCAGCATGAGAACTGTGTAGTGGTAGCCTCTAGGAGCAGTAAGAGCAGAGGTGGTGATTTTGTCACCTGGTAGAAGCTGATAGGGCTGGTGGAGGATATAATGGAGAGGGGCCTTGGTTCATGTATTAGCAGGGCAGAAAGGATCTTGCATTACATTGCAAAAATGATGCTATGTCCAGCACTGATCCAGGTTGCTGATGCAGTAAACAGTGATAATGGTTCTGAGGTTGAGGATTAGATTCTCATAGTTCTCATGCTGGACATGGGTGCACCTGTGATGCCCCCTACCTATCCTCGATCATGGTGTCCCCCAATATTTTGTCTCAATCACTGTCTGTCTTGTATGTCCTGTATGTCTGCACCTGCTTCCTAATCAACCCTACCTATCTGACCATCTCATTCCCAAGAACCTTCTCCAACATTTCTCTCTCTCCCAAAAAATAAATAAGTAAACAAATAATGAGGACCTGTCCAGCAAAAAAAAATATGCTCCATACATAGCTCTATACATCGCCTATGTGTCATCCTGACACAATTGATTAGGTCCAATTGGTCATACAATATTATTCCATTGTTGTCACCCATCACTGGTGTGATGAATCTGCAAAGTCATGAAATTGTGTGTACAATTATACATTTATGTTGTGATGAAGTGGATAGCTATGGTGCTCTCCCATCACCCTGCTGCAAATTCCTGTATTCTCTTCCCTGTGTGCTATCCTTTTCTTGCCAACCCCCTTTTCACCACTGTCCTAGCCACCCCTTTTCACACATTTAATCTAGTGAAAAAAAAATCGCTTCACACACAGCATGTACATGCTCAGACAAGACCCATGAAAAAGCCTTCACTTTCTGTACTTGGCATTTGCATTGAGTTTGGCATAGTGCAGCAATGCTGAGTGACAGTGAGCGCTGTATAACTCTTTATTGCAAAAGCTGAAGATGACAATTTAATCTGCAGTGGTCTGGTTACCGTCATGCAAATGTGCTAAAACCTGTTGTGTTATAGCAATACAGATTAAAGCCATACTAAAAGCAATAATGTGGAACAGTTAACGTAACCTATATTAGGCTGTTGGATGTATTTAACTTGGAGTTCCTATTGTTTTAATTAGGAGTTCCTATGTAGTGAGTTGAGATAGACTGATTTTTGTATAGTGTCATGGGTTTGATTACAGCTGTATGTCAGTTTATAACTTTATGGCAGTTCATATTTCTATTTTATAATTAATAGCACATCTGTATTTCTCTATATAGAACACATTTCCATAACATAACAATGGAATAGTGCTGCAAGACATCATTTTCAAAAACACTGCTGCTCCAGCAGGGAGACTTAGTAAGCCAGCTTTATCCTGGTTAGGTACTCATATTTATTGCACTCTCACACCCCTTATTTGTACCTATAGCAATCAGTTTACTGTACAGAGCAGGACTTACTAATGATGATTTATGTAATAAGACTAAAACAACATACAGATGTTCCTACATATCCTACAAAACATATATGCACTATTCATCTCTGCATATGTTTCTAACTCTCTGTGTTCACCCCTCCTTCTTCCATAAGTTTTCAGTGTACTTCAACAGTGTCATTTTAAGGGTATGAAGTAATAATTCCTCTGTGACATTGTGAGCTAATGCTTGAATGTGTAGAAAGAATAATATCAGGAGTTCTGTTCCAGTCATTAGCTAAGTGTTAATGACTGTTTTGGTTCAGTGTTATAAGGTTAACAGTTGGCTACATATTGATGTGAGCCACCATTCTTCTTCTTCATTAATAATTTACTTTGTCCCCCCACCCCTTGTGTCACCCTGAAGGTGTATCTTTTTCCTTCTGTATCATTATTCTTCCCATCTCTGCATTTGCACAATATCTGGCACCTGGCAACAACTGCAAGTAATACTAAATGGAAGTACAATGCTTATAGCAAATATAAGTACTAAGCTATGTTTAGTCAGTTTACTGTAAATTTAAACAAGATGAAGAGTCAGATGTATGGATTACAGTGCTCAGTAGGGTAATTAAGATGATTAAATACAGTCATGCTTTCTGATATCCATTGTCAACTCTTAACTTTCACAAATATGAATTTCTACATATTGTGGTAAAATAACACTCAGGTGTAAATTAATTACTGGCATGCTGAACATGTTTGGACACATATAGATGACAACATGCTATTCACGATATTTTGTCTGAGTACTGTTTCTGTACAAATTGGGTAAAACCCCTGTACTTAGCACATCATTTTCCTGTTGATACATTAATCTGCCTGCTACCTATTGTAATTGCTGTCTTGTAAATGTGTTTGTGTGAGAGTCAGCACAGAGCAACACAGAATACTGTTAACTACTCCTGTAAGTTCAACACTTGAATATTATTATGCATGTGCTAACAGTTTGACGACAGCAGAGCAAATCAGCTTAGCAGTGCTGCACTTAAACAGTACCAGATAAAAAAATATATCAAAGCATCATAGTTTTATGTTCCACAAAGTTTGTCTGTATTCCTGTTATCCAAAAAGGATCATGAGTTTTGAATTATGTTAATTCATCTAATTATTTTTTGTAAAGTAATGTGTCTGCTCTACAGTGTTTACAGTTGCACTGTATTCCCAGTGTGATTAACCTATTCTCATGGAATCCATCACTGTCATTCTGCAGTGCATTGTCCTATGCACAACTTGCATGTTTGTCTTGCCACTGCACATAGTGATAGTATAAGACAATAAGAGTGTGTAATCATCCTGACATGATGTCACAGGAATTTTTGATTGATAATCTAGTGGTATGCAACAGTCAATGTATGTGTCATCTCGTTATGTGGATCATGTCTCTCACAGTATTACAATGTACATTAAGGACAGTATGTACATTTCATTATCAAGGTATGTCAGTACATGTGATAATAATAGTGATGTTACATTGTCTTGTGCACACATATGCACTTTTTGCATGAACTGTGATGAAGAGTACTCTCTATCAAGCACTGAGTTTTTACAAATATTCAATTTCATATCAATATTGTGCATCTTCTCCTGTATAACTTGCAACCATTACATTGCTGTCTAGACTGTGTAAGCCAGACTAATAGGAAGTTTAATACCCAGCACTGAAGACTTGTGTGTTTGTCTGTGTGTATTCTTCAGTTGTGTCCACGTATCCTTAGAATAATACATTTAACTGTTCTTACAGCTCTTGTATCCCTAATTTTACAGTAACATCCTCTCTGAAACACATTGATGAGATCAACCTAAGAAAAGTGTAATCTGCCCCATGAGAAGCAATCTTCTCATGTGACTCTTGTGACTAATGCAGTTGTCTTTAGATTGTGCAAGCTAGATAGAATGGAAGTTCAGTACCCAGCTTGGAAGACTTGCGTGTGAGACTGTGTGTTTCTCAATACCCTGAGAATAATACATTTAATTGTTCTCACAGCTCCCTTATCCCTAATTTTAAAGTAACATTCTCTTTCACTCCCACTGATGATGTCATCCTGACAAAAGTGATGCCTGTGGCCTAAGAGTGGGACTTTTCTTGTGACACTTGCGAGTATTACAGTGCTGTCTAAATTGTGAAAGCTAGAAATGTAGGAGGTTCAATACCCAGCACAAAAACATTGTGTGTGTGTCAGACTGTGTGTATCACTGGGTTGTGTAAACCACTTCTCCTGAGGAAAATGCATTTAACTGTTCTCACAGTTCTCTTATCCCTAATTTTATGCTAACATCCATTAACACATACTGAGGTCATTGTGACAAAAGTGCAGGCTGTCCTTTAGCAGCTGGACTTCTCTTGTGGTGCTTGCAAGTATTATAGTGCTCTCTATATTGTCTAGCCTAGATAGGTAGTAGGTTCAATACCTGGCATGTAAGACATGCATGTGTGTATGTATCACTAGGTGGTATATCTACTTATCCTGAGATAAACACATTTAACTGTTCTGACAGCTACTGTATCCCTAATTTTACAGTAACATCCTCTCTGACACACATTGATGAGGTCATCCTGACAAAAGTGCAGTCTATTCCCTAAGAGTTGGACTTTTCTTGTGGTGCTTGTAAGTATTACAGTGCTCTCTAGATTGTGTAATCCAGATAGGCATGAGGTTTAATACCCACTGTGGAAGACGTGTGTGTGAAACTGTGTATATCAGTTTTTCCTGAGATAAACACATTTAGCTGTTCTCACACCTCCCTTATCCCTAATGTTACAGTAACATCTTCTCTGACACACACTGATGAGGTCATCCTGACAAAAGTGCAGTCTGCTCCCTTAGAGTTGAACTTTTCTTTGGGTGCTTGCAAGTATTACAGTGCTCTCCTGATTGTGTAACCTAGATAAGTAGGAGACTCAATACCTATCATGGAAAACTATGTGTGCACAGCTCCCTTATACCAACTTTTATGGAAACATCATACATGAAACACACGGATGATGGCATCCTGACAAAATTGCAGTCACTCCCATGAAAGTCAGACCTCTCCTGTGGGTGCTTGTAACTAATACATGCTGCCTCAATTGTGTAACCTAGATAGGAAGTTCAATCCTCAACTTGGTAGAATTGTATGCATGTATGTGTGTGCGTGTGTTTGGTTGTTTAGACTTAGATGACCACATGCTCATTTAACCTATACTCTGGATACATTTTTAAACTCAGAGATGACTACACCATCCTCTAAGACCACCTTTCCCATCCACACCTTCATTGCTACATGAGGATATAGCTAAGCATACTGTCTGTAATGTAATGTTTACAATTTTCTGTGCATTATGTAATGGAAACCCTGCTTATTTAGGCAATACTTATACCCACAAATTTGTACTTCAATGCTTAAGATAACATTTCCATAGGCTAAAACATAGACAATTAATGTTTTTAGAGGGGAAGTGATGCAAACATTTAAGTGGGGAGGTGGGAGAATATTTCCATTCTTCAAATGTCAGTTTATTGTGTGTTATCAGTACGATCACACAATTTCAACATTATATTGTCTGCCTACACCCCTGGTTCAACACACTGATCAGGTCATTGTTTTGCAAGTGAACTGAAGCTATCTGAATGTCAAATGTGTCCTGTGGTGCTTGCATGTCTGACAGTATTCTCCATAAACTGTAAATAGCTAGGTACAAGGTTTGACTACAGCAGTGCTTAACTTCTGCAAGTTTAACTGCCAATGAAGTCATGGTTGTTTACACACATATGTAATAGCAACTTTTACAAGTCTTGATTGGCTGTAAACCTAGTTTTGCCTGATAAATCTCCTTGGCAATACACTACTGATGTCATCCCTTCATAGATGTTATATGCCTAAATTAAATTCAGTATTCTTCTGTGGCACTGGCTGCTGATAATTTACTGTATAGGTGGTGTAAGTGGATGTAAGTAGGTGGTTCAGGTCCATCATGGCTGCAATAGTGTGATGGTAATTACTGTCATATATCATTGGCCACCTCAAAACGACCTTTATTTATCCTTCATATAGTGAGATTGAATTACAGTGGCTTTAGTAACACTAGCAAATCCTTGTATCACAAGGGAAACTAACATCTTGTCTCCACAATGATTACATACTGCTAACATACCTGCAGTGTGTCACATTTAGAGTATACATTCTCCTTTGTTGTGTGACTTTGATAGAGTGCTTTGTACATTGTGTTACTACATATGTAGGATGCTGGAGTCCAGCTGTGGCTGTGTCCTTCACCTTCCTACTGTGTACACTATTCTACAAAGACATACATGATGTGTAGCTGTACAGTGTTATTGTGCACTTCGAAGACAATTTAGCTTAAATATCCAGGTTATAAACAGTGGTGATGTGATCCATATAACTATGCACTGTCGCAGATGTACCTCAACATAGTCATGTGGGGCTTGCAATTCAGGCAATGACCTTTAGCTTGTGATCTTGGACAATTATTTGAAATCCATCCATTATTCCACAGAGTACACTGTGTCAGTGTTATTGTGGCTGTACATGTCATTAACACTGTTGTCTTGCACAATGGCTTTGTACACATATAGATGTTGATCACTCATAAGAGCAATGACAATTTGTCACATACCAATGCTTTTATTCAGAGAAATTATGCCATTGGTTTCCCTATTTCTTACATAATATATGTGGGAAGCGTTATCCTCTGACATGGGGGAATGAGACAACATGATGTCTGTTGTAGATATACTGCATCAAGTACAGGCACACATGTCCCTTACAGAAAGAACATAATGTAATGCCTTTACATAACCATGTATCTCATACTTGTATTGATATTTATACCATGATGCAGCCATCCTGGGAAATATCCACATATTGTCTGCTGCCAGATGCTTATATGTTTAGCATCCAGTATCATTGCCTGTTATCATGGTTGGGCCTTATACTGCAATGCATGACTGACGTGTACCACAGTGATAAGGTTTCCATTGACACTGTGACATACATCCACAATCCCTTTCATCTCAGACATTGTATACCACACATACAGATGATATAAAAATGTAGCATAGGTGAATTGTCCCACTAGTTGTAAGACTTCACTGTGGTGGTTGTGGTTCATCTAGATGTCATCAGTCTGTAGGGTCACTTCGCTTGTGGATCAATTCCTGATAGGGGTAACATTATATGAATGTACTGCCTTTTCATGAATGTCATTGTATCTAGTTATTATTATCCATTTTTATGTTGGACAATTATATATTACCACAGATTGTGATTGCATGGCAGTGAAATGTTTATTTGGGACATGTCATGTTGTCAGTGCTCCCATGGCACGTTCATTAAGTATTGGCATTTATAACATACCTACACAGATGGGTCTACTTTAGTAGACTGATGTTTCACTTACCCGACTCCCACTTGGCCGAGATGAAACCACCGACAACTTCAGAAGACCGACATCCAGAACACCGACTTTTCACGAGATGTAAGTAACCGCTTGACCATCCTGAAAAAAAAAAAAAAACTAAACGAAACAAAGCTAAACCCACCGATGTGGGGGGCTTCATCCCCCTATACCCCCCCTAGCTAAATATACCAACTCCATGATTGCACTACTGTGGGGGGTAAGGGGCAAAGTTCAACAGGATGGCCAAGCAGTTACCTACCTCACATGAAAAGTTAGTGTTCCAGGTGTTGGTCTTCTGAAGTTGTCAGTGGTTTCGTCTCAGCCAAGTGGGAGTCAGGTAAGTAAGAGTTGGGGCTACTGAAGTAGACCCACACAGATATACTGTTTTTCACTTCTGGGATAATGTGTGTCCTACATAATGGAAATAGCTTTTTTCTCAAGAATCAGTCATATTGCAATGCTCTGTGTTGTGTGGACAGTAACATGTGTAGCTTATTTCTGGCAGTCTGACTAAATCTTATTGTTCATATGTTATCCATATCTCCTGTGTTGACACACACATTCAGTTCAGTTATTTGTGACAGCCAGGGTACATGCTGATATCTCTTCAGTGGTGTTCTAGTGAAGACTTTAACCAGGAATAATGGACATCAGGCTGGTGGGTGAGATAGACGGTTCAGTGCATTTCATTAAAGACTGCAGGTGGAGTACACCATAGTTTCCTATGACAAGCTAGCCCTAGCAAAGGCTAGGCATGCAGGGGGAAAGGAAATCAGCCAGCAAAAATCCCCATACCCCATGTATGACAGGAGGACTCCTAATGCTTGACCCATGCCTCTGCTGAGGTAGAATACCAAAGTTGAGTGGGGAGGAATCTTAATGATAAGTAGTATTGGATGAAAAAAAATAACACTGTTCTAGTTTAGATTTTAGGGTGACATGGAGGTTAGTCAAGCTGGAAGAACCATATAATACAGGGAGAGTAGATATGTAGTGGCAAGAATGACTCTGGTGGCTGCAGTAAGGAAGTTTGTGTCTCTATAAAACATTCCCATTTTTGTACATTTATATATTGATCTGTATGTGGAGATCATATTTGAGGTTGTCATCTATTGTAAACCTAGAAAGAATGAAAAGAATACCACCACGCTCAATCCACAGACTCGACTTCCACTCAGCTCGAACAGAGAATCCACCAATTAGTTTAAAATATTTAATGTTCCAGCACAAAAAGACAAACAAGCCAACGGAAAAAACACTCGTAGTGCAAAAACAGGTTAAGCGCTTTCATCCGAAATATTCAGACTTCATCAGAACCAATGAAAGCAGGCTGATACCTTCAATTTAAATCTTTTTTGGCGCCAACAAAGATCTAAAAGGAACACTACCATTTAATCTGTTTACTTGATTAACTGAGAATTTGACCATAACATAATAAAATAATTTTAAAAAAACTTTTTGAAAGACAGTCACATAAATAACATAAATAACAAACATCCTACTGTCAATTCATGTATATGTATATTACAATAATAATAAATAAATAATTAATTAATTAGAAATACAATGTATAAAAATATATATGTGTGTTTAAATATGTAAACAACTAGCTCTTAGAATAAGGACTTATGATAGATTAATATTATAATATAATCTACATATAATATACGAAAAAGTGCTTTTAAGTGGCTATATTCACAGTACTAGGACCCTAAACAAAACTCTTTTTTATTATTTATTTCATGAGAAGAAAGGGTTTTAAACTTATATATTCGTTGATGCCAGGGGGGGTGGTGGCATCAAGAATAATTTGCCATTTACTTTCCAGTAAACTTAAATACACTTTCCAATTACCCATATCTACAGATGTTTCAACCTTGTCGATAATACTAAACTTAAAAGTGTGTTCTTTCCCTTTGTCAATCGCATGCTTACTAAGTGCATTCTTAATATCCCCCTTTCCCACTTTGTAAGTGTGTTCATAGATGCGGGTTTTTAATTTCCTTTCGGTCTTACCCACATAGTAAGCTTGACAACGTACACATGTGGCAAGGTAAACAACCCTTTGCGTGTTGCAATTACCCATTAAACATTTACATTTACTGTTCATGCTATTACTTAATACAATACTTTTGCTTTCATTTATGTATTGACACTGTCGACAAGATCCACACTTAACCATACCCTTTTTTTGTTTCATAATTTTATTAGATTGTGATGCGCATTCCAATATCTTTTTAATGTTTCTAGATGTTTTGTAGACTACTACTGGTTGTTTCCCGACTATTGGGGCAATCGTCTCAGTACTAGTTAATAACTGCCAGTGTTTCCGTAAGATTTCCTTTACTATATTAGTGTATGCGTTAAACATAATAACACATACCTTCCTATCCTCATGTTCATTATTCACCTTCATAGGTCTAGTTTTCCCTAATAGGGGTGGAAATTTGTTACCCCACTGACTTTTCACATACTCTACAACATCATCTAACATATTCTTGGGATACTCACGTTCAGTAAACATCTTATGAATAAGATTAAGTTCATCAATCATGTTTTCCTTGTTAGATGTCATTCTGGCCCCACGAATGCATTGTCCCTTTACAACATTTTTAAAAATATGTGGTGGATGATTGCTCCCAAATTGGATGTAGTCGAAAATGTTGGCTTCCTATACAATTTGGAAGAAAAGCCATCACCCTCAACACTGATGTAGGTGTCCAAGTATGGGATGCCTACCTGACTAATTTGGTGTGTAAATTGTAAAAATTCCGTTGTATTGTTTATATACATCATAAAATCAGTTATGATGTTGGTTGGTCCATTCCATATTATAAATAAATCATCCAAAAATCTCGTATATAAGGATATGTATTTGAAGTATTCACTGGTGAATATATAAGTATGTTCCCACTCAAGCATGACCATATTAGCGAATATGGGTGCACAAGATGCACCCATAGCTACCCCTCGTGTTTGTCTATAGTATTCACCTTGATGTTGTATATAGTTGTGGTCCAGAATAAGACTCATCATATCTACCATAAGGTTGACTTTATCCCAAGTTAATCCTGAAAACTTCCTTAAGCTATTACTGAAGAATTCTAAACCAATTGTTTTGGGTATGCATGAAAACAGATCTTTGACGTCAATGGTCAATAATGTAATATCCTTTCTCCATATATCTGATGTTACCTTACTAAGAAAGTCCCAAGAGTCTTTAATCAGATGTGGGACTTTAGAATAAATGTGCTTGGTCCATTGATCAATTACTACACCTATATTGAAAGTCTTTGATCGAGAGCCAGATATAATAGGTCTAAAGGGGGGTTTTTTAATACATTTGTGTAATTTTGGTATTCCTACAATATTGGCCATCTTCGGGTGTTCAATCCTGATGAAATTATATAGTTCATTAGTTATTCGATTGTCCAATAAATACTCTTCTATAACCAAATCAATCCTATGATGACCTATATTGATTTGGTTTATGGACACTTCCTCATAATTTCCAGATAGATGCAGTATTTCATGAATTTCTTTTTGGTATTGTGTTGTGTCAAATATAACTATACCCCCTCCTTTATCTGGTTTCATGATGCGTATGTTCTTATTATTGATTATGTTATCTATAATATGTCTTTCCTCATTTGTTAAATTATCTTGAAAAACATGATTCAAACTATTCCTCTTTTTGATAGTGAAATTTAAATCATATATCTCTCTGCTGACCACTTTCTCAAAGGTAAGTACTGATGGATGAGCCACCGGTATATAAGTACTAGGTTTCACTAGTCTCTGATGTATATTATGGGCATCATTAATCTTTTCTTTGTCATGGAATTGTACTGCCAGATTGAGGCGTCTACAAAACAATTTAATTTCTTTGATCGTGTCATATAAGTTGAACTTTGTGCTCGGTATGTATTTCATCCCTTTCCCAAATAATGAGTAAAAACTGTCAGTGATAACAAAATCTGTATAATTATATACTTTAAGCCCATTATATGTATGTATCAGCGGAACATGATTTCCTATATCATGGTTAATATGTATCGGGGTACTACTATTGTCATCGTGTGGAGAGTTTTCACCATCTGAGTTTGTATGCTCAGATGGTGAAAACTCTCCACACGATGACAATAGTAGTACCCCGATACATATTAACCATGATATAGGAAATCATGTTCCGCTGATACATACATATAATGGGCTTAAAGTATATAATTATACAGATTTTGTTATCACTGACAGTTTTTACTCATTATTTGGGAAAGGGATGAAATACATACCGAGCACAAAGTTCAACTTATATGACACGATCAAAGAAATTAAATTGTTTTGTAGACGCCTCAATCTGGCAGTACAATTCCATGACAAAGAAAAGATTAATGATGCCCATAATATACATCAGAGACTAGTGAAACCTAGTACTTATATACCGGTGGCTCATCCATCAGTACTTACCTTTGAGAAAGTGGTCAGCAGAGAGATATATGATTTAAATTTCACTATCAAAAAGAGGAATAGTTTGAATCATGTTTTCAAGATAATTTAACAAATGAGGAAAGACATATTATAGATAACATAATCAATAATAAGAACATACGCATCATGAAACCAGATAAAGGAGGGGGTATAGTTATATTTGACACAACACAATACCAAAAAGAAATTCATGAAATACTGCATCTATCTGGAAATTATGAGGAAGTGTCCATAAACCAAATCAATATAGGTCATCATAGGATTGATTTGGTTATAGAAGAGTATTTATTGGACAATCGAATAACTAATGAACTATATAATTTCATCAGGATTGAACACCCGAAGATGGCCAATATTGTAGGAATACCAAAATTACACAAATGTATTAAAAAACCCCCCTTTAGACCTATTATATCTGGCTCTCGATCAAAGACTTTCAATATAGGTGTAGTAATTGATCAATGGACCAAGCACATTTATTCTAAAGTCCCACATCTGATTAAAGACTCTTGGGACTTTCTTAGTAAGGTAACATCAGATATATGGAGAAAGGATATTACATTATTGACCATTGACGTCAAAGATCTGTTTTCATGCATACCCAAAACAATTGGTTTAGAATTCTTCAGTAATAGCTTAAGGAAGTTTTCAGGATTAACTTGGGATAAAGTCAACCTTATGGTAGATATGATGAGTCTTATTCTGGACCACAACTATATACAACATCAAGGTGAATACTATAGACAAACATTTAGGTAGCTATGGGTGCATCTTGTGCACCCATATTCGCTAATATGGTCATGCTTGAGTGGGAACATACTTATATATTCACCAGTGAATACTTCAAATACATATCCTTATATACGAGATTTTTGGATGATTTATTTATAATATGGAATGGACCAACCAACATCATAACTGATTTTATGATGTATATAAACAATACAACGGAATTTTTACAATTTACACACCAAATTAGTCAGGTAGGCATCCCATACTTGGACACCTACATCAGTGTTGAGGGTGATGGCTTTTCTTCCAAATTGTATAGGAAGCCAACATTTTCGAACGACTACATCCAATTTGGGAGCAATCATCCACCACATATTTTTAAAAATGTTGTAAAGGGACAATGCATTCGTGGGGCCAGAATGACATCTAACAAGGAAAACATGATTGATGAACTTAATCTTATTCATAAGATGTTTACTGAACGTGAGTATCCCAAGAATATGTTAGATGATGTTGTAGAGTATGTGAAAAGTCAGTGGGGTAATAAATTTCCACCCCTATTAGGGAAAACTAGACCTATGAAGGTGAATAATGAACATGAGGATAGGAAGGTATGTGTTATTATGTTTAACGCATACACTAATATAGTAAAGGAAATCCTACGGAAACACTGGCAGTTATTAACTAGTACTGAGACGATTGCCCCAATTGTTGGGAAACAACCAGTAGTAGTCTACAAAACATCTAGAAATATCAAAAAGATATTGGAATGCGGATCACAATCTAATAAAATTATGAACCAAAAAAAGGGTACGGTTAAGTGTGGATCCTGTCGACAGTGTCAATACATAAATGAAAGCAAAAGTATTGTATTAAGTAATGGCATGAATAGTAAATGTAAATGTTTAATGGGTAATTGCAATACGCAAAGGGTTGTTTACCTTGCCACATGTGTACGCTGTCAAGCTTACTATGTGGGTAAGACCGAAAGGAAATTAAAAACCCGCATCTATGAACACACTTACAAAGTGGAAAAGGGGGACATTAAGAATGCACTTAGTAAGCATGCGATTGACAAAGGGAAAGAACACACTTTTAAGTTTAGTATTATCGATAAGATTGAAACATCTGTAGATATGGGTAATTGGAAAGTGTATTTAAGTTTACTGGAAAGTAAATGGCAAATTATTCTTGATGCCACCACCCCCCCTGGCATCAATGAATATATAAGTTTAAAACCCTTTCTTCTTATGAAATAAATAAAAAAGAGTTTTGTTTAGAGGTCCTAGTACTGTGAATATAGCCACTTAAAAGCACTTTTTCGTATATTATATGTAGATTATATTATAATATTAATCTATCATAAGTCCTTATTCTAAGAGCTAGTTGTTTACATATTTAAACACACATATATATTTTTATACATTGTATTTCTAATTAATTAATTATTTATTTATTATTATTGTAATATACATATACATGAATTGACAGTAGGATGTTTGTTATTTATGTTATTTATGTGACTGTCTTTCAAAAATTTTTTTTAAAATTATTTTATTATGTTATGGTCAAATTCTCAGTTAATCAAGTAAACAGATTAAATGGTAGTGTTCCTTTTAGATCTTTGTTGGCGCCAAAAAAGATTTAAATTGAAGGTATCAGCCTGCTTTCATTGGTTCTGATGAAGTCTGAATATTTCGGATGAAAGCGCTTAACCTGTTTTTGCACTACGAGTGTTTTTTCCGTTGGCTTGTTTGTCTTTTTGTGCTGGAACATTAAATATTTTAAACTAATTGGTGGATTCTCTGTTCGAGCTGAGTGGAAGTCGAGTCTGTGGATTGAGCGTGGATCTATTGTAAACCTAGCAGTTTTGTATGGGGCACTGTTTCAATTAGAGTATTGTTTAGTGATATAATTCTAAAGTTATTTTTCTCAAGGGTAACTGATTTGGGGAAAAATAAAAGGAGTTTGGATTTCTTAGGATTAAGAATGAGTTGGTGGTTACAAAGCCAGTTTTCAGTAGAGTTAATGACGCGTAATCTTTTCTAGATTTTTCAGATTGTCTAAGAGGCAGATATGGGTTCAGCTTTGAATATTATCAGGTTTCATTCATATAAGCTGGGAGGAAATGTGAGCATACAATAGTCAGAAACGGGGAAGAACAAGCAGCAAAACATACAGAAGGACACAGGAAAGAGTGGGAGTGGGGGGTAGGTTAGGCTAATTTTTGGGACAGTAGCTTTCTTATTTTTTCAAGAAGACTGTGATGGGAAAGGATGTAAGGGGAAGGGAAGATGGTGTAGAGATGTAAGCAGGGTTAGAGACACAAACATAAAACACACATATATAAATGTTCATAGGTTCATAGGGGCTATTGACCCAAAGGTCTTTATAAGCCTAGGCATGTGTACCCAATATAATACCAACGAAACACAATATAAAAGATCTTGCCAAAATGTGAGATCTTAGTTAGCAATGACTGCCATATCTATGAAGGTCATAGGTGAAATTCCCGGGAGGAATTTACAGTTTCCCATCCAGTCATCCAGGATACACTTAAACAGAGTCATAGTGGGCCTCTGTTTGATGCGAATTGGTAACCTATTCCAGAGGAGTGGCAACCTCTGAGAGACATATCTGTCTCTCCAGCAGGTGTTATTTATGTCGTAGGCCAGGTTAAGATCCCTGGAGTGGGTAACTCTTGTTCCATTTGACTTGTGGATGCGCATCATTTCCATTAGGTTTGGATCCAAGATTGCTCTGTAGGCCAGGCACAAGTCTCCTCTAAGTGTTCTGTACACTACTGAGTACAGTGACAGTGACTTCAGTCTGTCAACATATGATTTGCTGGAGACCCTAAATGAAGTCTCTCAAGTTGCTGCAGGTGCCTGGTAAGGTACATATCAAAGGGAGCATTGTACTCAATTATTGGCCTGATGATGGTTGAGTACAGGGGAGTTATAATCTCTTTCACTCTTGAGGCAATACCTTTGCTAATGAGGTATGTGATGTAGAATGCTTTCCTTACCATGGTAGACACATGGTGATCAAAATTTAGGCGACACTCAACTTGCGTTCCCAAGTCTCTCACTACTGAGTTGTTACTCAGGGTATTATTTTTTTATATGATGGTTTGCAGGGATATCATTTTTACTGAAGGTGACGATAATGCAATTTTTAGAATTTAGTTTGAGTCCATGGCTTTGGCACCAGTCACTGGTTTGTGTAAGTCCCTACTGAAGTATAATTGACATAATTTGGTGTTTAGTGATTGCACCTAATTTGCAGTCATCAGCAAACTTAGTCAGCCACAGCCCCTCTGTTTTGGCCTGAACTTCTGAGAAGTATATTCCAAACAATAGGGGGCCAGCACTGACCCCTATGGAACCCCACTGGTGAGAGGTCTGCTGGTCTGCAAGTCTGCTGACTATAAAATAGTGATAGAAATGGCAAAAAATAAAACAACAAACATCAAGTAAAATATAAAGAAGGGATAGCAAGTGTGAGGGGTGGGGCTGAGAGAGAGAGAGAGAGAGAGAGAGAGAGAGACATAAAGCATGATGTCTGTGTTTACTTATCTGACATACAGGTAGCTACAGAAGGACTCACTGCCTCCTAGATATGCAATGATGCTATTGGAGATAATTACAACTAGGCATAGCAAGGGATATGTTCTTACTGGAGCATGTAGGTGCAAGCAGTCATTCTTGGATACCACCAATGACCCCATGGAGTATTTTTTACAAGGGTTTGCATAGCGGTTGAGGTGCATACCTCAAAGAATCAAGTTATGGGATTTGATTCTCACCATTGAAAGGAATTTGGCTAGGCTTAAATGGCCTACAAAGGCAGCTAGTCTAGTACTTACTTATGAACCCTATGAATTTATAAATATAATTAATATGCAGGGGAACAGCAAATGCCATGGGATTTGTGTGGGCATTCCTGTATTTATATGTCAAGGGAGAACTGGATAACGAAGGACTTTGCAGACATGATCACTGGCATATTATATGATATGCAAGCCAATATACTGACTATGTCAGTATTATGTACTAAGGGCAAGCAGTACAGTGGCAGTAACATGTGCATCTGTCAGCATTTGGTGGGCAAGCAACATGATGCTAATTAGGCTTTCTTACAAGACTGAGTACTTATGAATATAGAATGCCATAGGCATGCTAGCCATAAGTGGCAAAAACATGGGCAATTTGTGGAACAATGCCTGGCAAAGATGGGCAAATGTGAACATTGCTTTTTGTAGAACTGACAGAGCTGTGACAGACATACAAATTATTAGTGAGCCAACAGCCTTGGTTCTGTGACACTATATTGCAGTATGAATAATGTAAGGAAAGCATACGTTTTCTTTGTGATGGCATGGGACTCAACAACAGGTCCTGTATCTGGCTCAGTTGCCTGCCAGCGTGTACAGAAGAGATGTATCTAGAATTATGTAATGGTGATACCTGTAGGTTTAAAAATTATCAGAACATACCACAGAGTAATATACTGTTATGACATCCAATAACTGTCTGTATTACAACAGTTATCCTCTACCTGCTTCTAGAGAGATGCTCCATACACCTCCAAAAGGTGCTTGCTCTTCTTTATCTACTTAAGGGCTGAAAAGCAGTAACCAAAATGAAAAGACACATGCAAATATATCCTTCAGTGATACATTTACCTGTAAATTACACTAAAATAGACATGCTAGAAATACTTTCTGTACAGCTGATGACCACTTTCTCTCTCTCTCTCTCTCGCTCTCTCTCTCTGACCTTCCCACTGCCCCAGAAGGTCTAGGTGGTGCTTTCTGCAGTTACTGTAGAGTTTCTGCACTCCTCAGTGTGCCAGGCATTCAACTTATCTGGGGGATTCTCATATGACATCCCAAGCTGGCACTTGTTTTGGTCTCTGCATGTAATGTCTAAAAATGTTTTGGTCTCCTTAGAGTACCACCTGGGGGCCCTGTCACCTTCAGTGCTATTTGAAGCCATAGCCAATTAACTCACATTCCAGAGAAATATGATAACACATTTCCATTAATGCACATTGATGCTGCTGACACATGACATACTACACTGCGCACTTAGAGCGACATGACATGCTGCTACCTTATTATAGAGTGCACATAGATATCACAGCAGGATGGTGTAAGGTTGTGAAATGTATGCTGTTATGAGTGTGATATCAGCAGAGCACACACATTTGCTTCCACTTTAATGACTTAGCACCTTTATGGGCCATAATAATAAGGCATGTGCCTACTGCAGTCAGTGACCCAACCACATGTGCAAAATGATTCACAGGTCATCTTGCGAGTGCACAGTCTGGGATATAGTATATGGCCTTGGTTATCAGCACATTGAGATAAAAGTGTGATTCTGGAACATTCTCTCAAAAATGGCTCATTAGAATAATTATTGTGATATGAACCTCAAAAGTGTGCAATAAAATAAGATGTAGCCATTGCTGTGTTCATTGCACCTTGGAATTTGCTAGAATATAATTTTTGGATTCAGTAATAGTACACCTGCGGTAAGTTAACTTAGTTTACTGCCTTCAAATGGTGAGAAACTGCTTTTTTACATCAGTTGTAGATCTATGGTGTTTATTGATTTAAATGTCATTTCATTTGGTGATATTGGTGGAGTTAACAAGTGACTGCTGACTGAAGGGAGACGTACACAGTCTGGTGTTATAAATATGCTATGAAGTGAGCAGCTGGTGTAATTTAAGTGTCACAGCAGGAAGTCTGATATTTGCTTTGTAGGAAGTGGGGCACATAGATCCTAAGAACGGACTGCGGGTTTTACAATGTAGACTTCCCATTTTTATGTTATGTATTGCAAGGGCATACAGTGTACTTGAAGGGGGGATAGGTTTCTGGAAAGTTCGGTAGGTAATATATATGTGTTGCTTGGTAGATGTTTGTTTAATGAGTGGCCTTGCATGCATTATCCCACATAAGTTTTGGCAGGGTGACCACTTTAACCTGTGTCTCCTGGGGGGGGGGGGGATTGCAATGGATCATTTGGTGGACAGGCCTCTGTGATGTGATTTCTGTCATTGGTGTGTCCATTCTCTTCTTTAGTTGTCTTTAATCAGTAGCTGTGGGAGAAGATGGACATTTTCAGGAGGAGGGCAGACTAAATGCCATGACTAACCATTCAGACGTGGTATTCCTCCATAGGGAGGTTGAGGCAAATACATTTTCAGTGTCTGTTTCAGGGACTGTTTTTGAGAGATTGATCATAAAGCCTGCATTGCATTTATGTACTGTTTTGTAAGAGATCCATAACATTTTGCTGTAGGCCTGAGTTGGGTGAAGGGCCCTGCCCTTCAGACATGCATGCATAGGTAGAACTATGTTGGTTACTCAGGTAGGGGTCACTGACATGCTCATGAATTGCCTGCCTTAGGTTGCAGCCCACTGTTGTGCTGCACACATACTAAAGCAGAAATTCTTATGCTAGTGATCTAAGGTCAAGGAACATACATACTTTGGATGTCAGTGATGCTGCTTGGCATGGGTAGGGTAGGGTAGGTGACATGACATGGTAGTTAAGTGCACTGCTGAGCTCTATAGCATTGCAACTCTTATGAGGTCAGACACTGTAAGGATAATACAATTTTATTCATTCACATATATGTTGGACTCAGTAGGTGTGCTATTGTGGGTCCTTGACACACAGCACATCACATGCTGTTGATATGCCTGTGTTTTGCCATAATTGTTTTTATAAATTAACACCGTTGCTTGATGTGTGTCATGAATGCACATACTCCTACATCATACTGACTGCTTTGAATTTCAGGCATCTTTGCATGTGGCATGTGCCTCTTCATATACAAGATGAACCCAATCCTTGGTAAGACTGGACTTTATTATGTGGTACTAAGATGTGTGTAAGAAGATTATAACATGCCAACAGCTTACACATGTGTGTGTCACACATTTGTAAGCTCACATGCCTTCAAACTAATGAACGAGGAAGGAAAATGTCTTCCAGGTAGAAAATGGCATTCACTTGCTGGTCATCCTTAAACATAGCAGATGTTCCTAAATGATGTGAAAGACTGTGCTTTTCATGATCATGTTTGGCAGGACCTTGTTGAACAGATGTAAGCAGTCAGTGGCACACATGATCAGGTATGACAAAGGGTCCCCAATGTGTTGGTTATGCATGTGAAAAGGAAACTAGATTGACAGAGGAGCAAAGGGCCATGTGTAGCAGTCAACTAACAATGTCACCATTAATGCTTACTGAGGAGTTCTTGATATTTTGTTCTGGGGGACATAAGTCTTTCATTCCTGGTGGAGATCTTGACCTTGGTGCAGCACTTCACTGAGTACCTTGTAAGTCAGTTGGTGATGCCCTTGGTGGGTGTTAACAAACATGAATAACATGCAGTGCAACCTGTCTGACTCAGACCTATACACATAATGCGCATGACTATTTTGTTCTTACAGTCATGTTGGGACCTCAGCAGCAATATTAGTCTGCACAAGATGTGTGGCATATAGGGTTTGCATGCCACTCTGTTTTATAGCTGTAGAATCACTGGGAAGTGGGCATTTGAGAAGAGTGCATTCATACACTCAGATATGTTCATGCACTTTCACAGGTGTCTCTGTGTCAGGATCCTTCTCTATAGATATTGGTCTTCCCTATACCAGTGAACTGTCTGAGGCCAGTG
The DNA here is from genome assembly GCF_019279795.1 of Protopterus annectens. Classification (NCBI taxonomy): domain Eukaryota; kingdom Metazoa; phylum Chordata; order Ceratodontiformes; family Protopteridae; genus Protopterus; species Protopterus annectens. Next base: position 342,990,841 of record NC_056728.1, on the reverse strand, counting down.
ATGATGGCTGCCACAGCCCAACACAGTTTGTAGTCATGGTGACAGTGTTAAACATGGCTAATGTGACAGGTATAGTCCTACTCCTTTCCTTGGACTTTGTTCCCGTGCCTGTGCACCCCAATTCTCAGTCCAAGGATGCCTCAGAAGGACATGAATTGGCTGACACATCAGTACTATGTGTTCTCTCTTTTCCTGGAGCAGAATCATCCTTAGTTACTTGGTTACTGTCAACTGTGGTGAGCATGGGAGGGGGGATTTGGGGTTAGCTTACTGGAGGCTAGCAATACTATGAGTAGCATCCCTCCCTTTTGAGCTGAATATCTCCATAGCTACCACACAACATATGTGCAGGGTCATCACTCAGGGATAGACAGATACCAGTGCAGCTGCAGCAAAGCTGATCTGTGTGATAAAAGGTGTACATGCTGACCTCTGAGAGGGTCTGGCCTGTTTATTCAGCATATTTGAAAGCCACAATAGGGAGTCTGTATGTTGCAACTGTCCCTGTGTAGCTGCCATTGGGGCCATCACTATTCTTATAGCTGGTCGTCTTCCACTTTTGGTGGGAAAGCCCACCACAGGATGGGAAGGACATGACCTAAACCCCATAGTGCTACCACCTCCACACTTCAAACCAGTGTTGAAGGCACTGTGGGACACTGTGGACACAGAAATGGCCAATGTACTTGTGCCAAAACTGCCAGTAGCACATCACACCGTTCATACTCAATGAGTACTCTGTCCTGTGTTTACTGTGGTTTGTGCCAGTGACAGTCCCTGGACAGGCCTCATCCACATTGATGGTTAAGTATATCGCTGATGCAAATAACTCTTGGGGGTGCCATAGACCTGTCCATTAGACCCTAGTACAGTAGTACATCTTTTGAGGGAGCTATATTCATACTCACTTACATATGCACATTTGCAACACCCACCTCTGGCCAGGTACACCACAGCTGTGAAAAAATCCCTCTCTGATTAGTCTTCATGGCACACCACAATCAATAGACCAAGAGACACACACTCACACCAGTAGCCACCAATACATGTGCAATGTCTTTTGCTGACACTTATAACTGTGGGCCTTCTTGCCTGTGCACACGATGATAGCTGTACCCTACTCTCAATACTCTGTTACCAGGATAGTCTGTAACTTTTACATACTGTGGCCAATCTATGCATGTTTGTAGAGTTGTATGCATCATTTTTACTGCATGTTATGTTTAATCTGGCCAGCAGTTGTGAACTACATGCTGCCTGTTAGCCAGTGCCATGGTGCATTCTGCCAGCTTCCACCCACATGATCATCAGCCCTGCAGTTGGTTTCTCCATGAGCTCCTCAACAGGCATCTCCTTATCTTCTGAATGCAGGACTTCCTTTTCCTGAATAACAGTACACCGTTTTGAAATACTTCACATACATAATATAGATGTCCCATGTTGGTCATCAGAAGGTCTTGGTGGCCAATAATCACAAATATGAAAATACTTTGGTATCTACAGGGATGGGCCTTCATTATTTCCCACAAGCTAGAATATAAGGGCTACACATCACTCTCAGCTCTTGCATGGTGCCACTGTCCACAATGTATTAGTTCACTATTTCTTTGTCATGGAAGGGCTGAAATGTTTTATATGGTCAGATGTCTCAAGGGCGCAGTGAAATATGGGCTACACCTCTCTGACTATTGGCAGGGATTGAATGGGCTTCTAAATATACAGCAGGGCATGAATGGCCTTCTAAATATACATATCTGTTAAACTTGTGGCAGCCCCAATATACTTTTGCAGTCTCTTTCTGTGAACACCATAATTTCTGTGAACAGCTATCATTCAACCAGGTCCTAACTGCTTGATCATATATCTTTGAATTCACACTCGTCTGTAGGTTATTTTGTTGTAATGTAGTCACTGTGGGATCACTACTTGTGCAAAGCTCCTGCATGCTGGATTGGTGAGTTTCTTCTTTTGCCATTGCTGAGTGAAGATTGATTTATGTGCAAATAGGCCTCTCCCCCCTGCAATAATTATGTTTCTAACTGTTCACCATCAGTTTTTGTGAATCATCTTTTTGCTCACTTTGATTCAGAAGTAGTGTTGCAATCATTTCTCTGCTGAGCATTCATAGGGGAAGCCAAAACTGAATATGGCAAAAATTGCAATCCTGCATTATGCATAATACATTTTTCAAACAATGTCCTACTACAGTGTATTTAATGCAAGAAACAAAAATATAGGAATGCAGAAAGATTTCCATAACAAAACACTTTTTGTGAAATCGTTTATGTAGCACTGCAAGTCAAATATACAACCTTTTAGTCATAGGACCAGATTCAGCAACGTCTATATTCCATGCAGGAACAGTATAGCCACTCCTGAAAGCAATATGGCCACCATGCGATCCAGGATAGGGCTGTTTTTGCATTGACAAGTGGCCCTATACTGTTCCCTGCATGGAATTCCGTTCAGTATGCAAATCACCTCATTTGCTGGTGAAAACTATGAAAATGAGGTGATTTTGTGATCCATAAAGCTGGCTGGACTCCGTGCAGGAACAGCTTCAAAGCAGAAATGAATTCAGTTAGTAACTGAATACATTTCTGCATCTGAGTAAATGGAGGCAGGACAGCTCGTGGAAAGCATGTATTACAGACATACACACATACCAATGGCCAAATATAAGTCCATTGGCATTAATAATAGTTTAATTTTTTACAAAATTAAACTTTTTTTTTGGCTGATCTCAGCCATTTAAGCTTATGGCAGTGGTACACAAATGGGATTGTGCCGAAAATAAAAAATAAAATGGGAAAAATTAATTTGAAGTGAATTCTGCATTTTGCCATTATAGTCAATGGCATGAAGAATGCAAACAATACTAGGAAGCACTGGTTGTCAAGGGGAAAGGGTCCATTTAAGTACAGTAACTAATGACCTACACACTAGGGTATGCAAATGAGGGGAGTTATACTGAATCACAGATTTCTTCAAAGTGTCAGCTTGTGCCTAACTGTGTAGGTACAGCAATAGAACAGTACAAGTCTAAGATCTGAATGACTTCATAAGGGTGTGCTTTCTGTAAGCTCATTGGATCTCTGTGGCCCGCGTTTGCTTTTAGCTAAGCACAGCTAAGGAAGGGGCTGTGTCAGATGTGCCTGAGCACTTTGTATATAGCCTAATACGGGTGTGCACGCAGTACTGGTTTTAAACCACAAAAAAAAAAAAAAAAACAGGAGGGGGGGGGGGGGGATGGCAGCACTGTTTACATTTGAGCACTGGTATGCGCGGTGTGCCTTGGGGCTTAAACAGGGAGGAAGTGGGAAGGGGAAACAGCAGTAGGAAGGCAATCAAGGTGAACTAGCATAGCTGGCAGGTGAAGTGTATCAGAATCAGCCAATTACACAGGCAGCAGCCCAGCACTCAACTATAAACTATGCAAACACCTTTCAGTATGGTTTCTCCCACAAACTCTACACCATCGGTGTATACAGATAGGGAAATTTTACCTGACAAAGCTAACAAAATGTTAGGGGCTGCTGTCACTCTCATACACCAATATGTACAAGAGGCTGAGGGTGGTGAGGATGTGAATGCTGATGACCATCCCACAGTGAGGAGGAAGAAAAGAGTGTACAGACCCAGGGTAACCTGCAAGGGACTACATGAGCTGGAGATAGTGGAGCACTATAGGGTGGACAGGGTTATTCTACAGCAAATTGTTGAGCTGTGTCAGCCCCCCCCCCCCCACAGAACCAATAGAGGGGAACCCATCTCAGTGGATACCAAGGTACGTATAGGCTTAAGATACTAGCCACAGGTATCTTCCAAAGGCCAACTGGGGATATCATGGGGATCTCACAGGCATCAGCATCCAGGGTACTCCACCAGTTCCTGGATGCCATGACAGCACACATGCTGGTGAGCGCATATATTTCCTCAACACCCATGAGGCGTTGACCAGCAATATGCATCTCTTTAACCAAATAGCAGAATACCCTGAGGTCGAGGGTGCTATAGACTGCATGCACATACACATCAAAGCACCACCCAGCAAGTGAGGTAGGGTCTACATAAACTGCAAGGGCTTCCCCTCCATCAACTACCAGGTCATGTGTGATGCCAAGGGCATTATCTTAAATTTTTGTGCTGGCAGCCCTGGAAGCTATCATGACTCCCACATCTGGCATATGACACAGCTGTACCAGTCATTTGCCAGTGGGGACATCCTATATGGCCACCTAGTGGGGGATGCTATGCACTGGTGCTTTGGCTGATGACACCCCTCAGAAATGCACACACACCTGAGCTAGAACTCCATAATGAGGCACATGCACAAACTAGAATCATAATAGAGCATGTGTTTGGGATGCTCAAGTCATGGTTCCGCTGTCTGGACATATCCGGTGGAGCCTTGCAGTACTCTCCAGCTACATGTACACAAATGTTCATAGTATGTGCCATGCTACACAATATGATCCTGTGGAAACAGCTGCAGCAGGAACAGCACGGGGCAGGGCCACACAGCCCTGCACCATTGCCAAGGCCAGCACAGGCACAGAGAGACTTGGAGGAAGAACATCCTGAGCCTGCCTCTGTAGGCAGAAGGAGGCATGCCCAGTATGCTCAGGCCTTGGCAAAGAGGCAACGTATAGCACATACACTGACACGGTAGGGACCCAGGGAATGACACCTCTCTCCAAATCGCACATACAGTAAAAGGGATGCCAAACATGACACTACCTGTGCTTTACCATGTATAGATAGTGTACTATGTGCATCTGACATAGTCAGCCCTTCAGCACCATCCTCAGTACTGGCCCAGACACAAGGTAAGGCACCCTACCTATCAATTATTGAATGGAGTAGTATGTTCTAATAGCTGTATGTATGGTATGGATGCGAGCATGCAAGGGAATCAGGTGGCTGAATGGGATGGCAGCAGATAGTGGACACCTATATGGGCAGCATGAAATCCATAACAAATACTGGTGTCAAGATACTAGGCAGTACTAGACAAGGTGACAAATCCCACTGCAGTGCATTGGTGCCCCAAATAACTGTGTGTGTCCATAGGACACACACATGCATGTCAATGAGGCTCACATACCCACCACCAGCCTCAGCCAGCAGGACAGGTGTAGATGACCATAAAGAAAGGCTGTGCTAAGGCCTCCAATTGATGGCAATGGTGAACAGCCCCCATTCAGACCTACACAGACAGACAACAGGTCTGGCAGTTGTATGTTAGTTCTTTTTTTTTTAAACATGTTTATTGGTTTTAACATATAATCAGTAAAACATAATAATTTATACAAGCAGTTAACAGATAAGACATTTTAACATTCATAAAACAACTAAAGTATTTACAAAGACGTCCACAATTAATTACATCATCTAACATAACTATAATACATTATAAAGGTTCCAAGTCTTTTTTTAACAAAGTTTGTAAAGTATCCCACATATTATAGGTGGTTGTTTTCCTAGAAGTTCTTGATTTAATAGTCATTAGTTCCATTTGACATACCTCTATCAAAATATTTTTAAACTCATTAAAAGAAGGAGGGGTATCTGAGATCCAATTTCTAGTTATAATCTTTCTAGCCACTGCTAGAATTGACCATAGAAAGGGAAGTTTAACCTTTTTAACACATTTGGGTATGGGAGTATTGCAGAGGATTAGTGATTTAGATATTGTAAAATTATCTGTAAAAAGAGCTTGTAGAAAATTGTTAATTGATGTCCAATATTCCTTAAGTTTTTTACAATCATGGAACATATGTGCCCAGTTAGCATTTATCTCTGAAGTACATCTCTTACATATGTTATCTTTTTTATTCATTTTTCTCATTATTAGAGGGGTGTAGAAGGACCTGTGTAAGAATTTCCAGGCATAAAGTTTCCATTTAATTGAGGAAGTTGTTTTAGAAGCTGATTCCAGTATATGACTTTTATCTTGCTGTTTTGGAGGTTCTCTATTAATGGAATTGAAATAATTCCAGTAGTTTTCTAGACAGTTGAAGGTTTCATCTCTAATAATTTTGTGTATGTGAGAAAGTTTGCCTTCATCTGAAACCTTCTGTTGTAAATTTAGTATCATGTAATCTATCAGTATTGGGACAGATTTTTTTAGTTATCGGTGTTATTAAATCTAGTTCATTAGAGAGAGATTGTCTGAAAGCCTGGATCTCTAACCAACAAGTTTCATCCAAATCAAATTCTTGAATTAAAAAATCTAGGTTTTTAACTTTATTATCCTGCAGCATTTGATGCCAGTACATTAATTTATTCTGCCTGAATAGTAAAGTTTTATCAGGGTTAGATAATTAGAGTATACCTTGTGTATATATTATGGGAAATAAAATGAAGATCCATTCCTTATATTTGGAATTTTATATATAAAATCACAGAAAGTAATAATTATATTTATAGGATAATTTGATGTGTGTATTGGTGTTATGGGTATAGTGCAAAATTCTTTGAGTATCCATAATATGGGATTATTTCTAATAATATTTTTGTGTGTTAGTGGTATATTGGTTAGTTCCATGCCAATTAATTCCCATTATTTTTTCCATTTTGCAACATATGAATTATCTATTAGTAGAGATATAGTTTTGATAATAGAGGAGATAGAGTATAGATCAAAATCAGGAAAGGCTATACCTCCTTGAGACCAATTATTGATGTGTGTTTTTAATGCCACTCTAGGTCTATGAGATGCCCAGAAGAATTTCAACATTAATGAGTTTAATTTTTTAATGATTGTCTTGGTAGGTGGGAGTAATATTAATTGTATTATATATAGTATCTTTGGAAATATAATCATTTTTGCAATTGTAAGTCTTTCCTCCATGGAGAAAAGGATATTATTCCAACTTTTAAACAGAGTTTGTATGTTTTCAAGACATTTACTGTAGTTATGTTGAATGATAGATTTGATATCTCTTGCTAAAATGATTCCTAGATAAGTTATATGATCTGAGTTGGGTATATATTTATGATAAGCTTTTTTAAGAATATTTTTCCCTAAATATAGTGGCAAAATCTTTGTTTTTTCTTCATTAAATGTCAGACCTGAGATTTTCTTAAAGTCTGCCATTGTGTTAAATAATGACTGTATAGAAGAGTTATTTTCTGCTGATGTAATTAGTACATCATCAGCAAAAAGCTGAATTTTAGATACTGTATACTCATTTATTTTAAATCCATCTATAGCATTAATTATTTTAAATCCATCTATAGCATTGTTGTTTCTAATTAACTTAGCCCAGGGCTCCATTACTAAGGTAAATAATAAAGGGGAGAGTGGACACCCCTGTTTAGTACCTTTTAATATGGGTATCTTTTGAGAGACATATGTGCCAATTTTTATGTATGCCAGTGCTCCTTTATATATATTTTCAGTCAGATTTATGAATGCATCAGAGAAATTTGTACATCTCAGCAAGATAAACAAGTAGTCCCAGTTTACAGAGTCAAAGGCTGAGTTTATGTCAAAGCTTATTAGTGTCAGATCCTTTTTTTTTTTTGCATAATCAATTAGAGTTAAGGTTCTTCTTATGTTGTCAAAAGTATTTCTATTTATAATAAAGCCTGTTTGATCTATGATAATATTGATGTTTGGAAGAATTGTTTTTAATCTGTCAGCAAATATGTTGATAAACATCTTGTAGTCAACATTGAGCAGTTAGATGGGCCTATATGATGAGCATCTTGTTGGGTCTTTATTAGATTTCAAAACTGGTGAAATAAAAGTGCATTTCCAAGATGGGGGAGATAGTAGATTCAGTCTGAGCTGCCAGGAAAACATTATGTATTAATGTATGTAAGTTTTTAGAGATTATTTTGTAAATCTCGGGTATTATACCTTCATTACTTGGTGCTTTGTTTAACGTGAGTTTGTTTATTTGAGTAATAATGTCTGTATATGAGATGCGCTTATCCAATGACTCAACCTGTTGTTTATTAAGTTTTTTGTCCATGTATGTGGTTATGAAGTTCTTTATTTTATCTTTTGGATCCATATTAACTCTATCATTATTAATTTTATGAAAGTAATCTTTAACCTCATCTAGAATTTCTGATAAATTAGAAATATTTTTCCCCCCGAGGAAAAAATCTCTTTGATATGATTTTGTTTGTTAAGTATTTTTGTTTCATTTTTAAGTTTATTTAAATATTTGGGGGTTATTGAGTATGTTAGGAATTTATATTTCTCTAGCTTTATTTTGATTTTGGGATTTAAAATTTCTCTATATTTCTCATTTAACTTATTTATTTCTTCTATAACTTTTTTATTTGTGACATCTTCCTTGTTGTTGAGCTTAAAAGTGTCTAGCTTATTTTGTATGTCTAGTAGATCTTTATCCCATGGTTTCCTTTTATTATTATACCATCTTATACTTTGCCCGTATAGATACGATTTCAGAGCATCCCATATACATATATATATATATATATATATATATATATATATATATATATATATAAAATCAAAATATCTGGTGTAGTGTTTATTTCTAAAATGTTTTGTGTCTCCTTATTTATACATTCTTTGAAGTCTTTTTAGTTGAGTTAAGTAGGCTGGAATTCTTCTAATTTGAATATTGTGTATTACATTTACAGTAAGTTCAAAAGTAATTGAATTATGGTCCGATATTGGGCAGGAAATTACCATCTTTTACAAGTTGGTTAGAGATCAGAACTCTATCTATTCTAGAGCAAGACTTGTAGTGACTTAGGATCAGCTTGGTTATTAATGTCATTCAAATGATATAAGTTAAAGTCTTTTAGACGTTTTGTACTAGCTGTAATTTTTCTCTTCCCAAGAATAGTAGTATCATTATCATATAGAGTACAATTGAAATCACCTGCTAATATGACTTCTCCTTTAGAGTGGAGTACTATTTGATTGAAATGTTGTTTCACTGTGGTAATACCTATGTCTGGTATCCAATATATGTTGATAAATGTAAAAATCTTGCTATTAATCTGCACTGTAACCATGCAAAATATTCCCTTGTCATCTTTGTATGTCTTAATAATTTTGGGAATAGGTACAGATTTGTTCCACAGAATAGCTACCTCCTTTTTTTTCTGTGTATGTTCCAAGCTGACTAAGGTTATGTACTTGTTGGTTTCTAGTTTATCTATGTCTTTTTTAAGGAGATGAGTTTCTTGAAGAAATATTAGGTTAGATCTATGCAGGTTAAGATATCTGAATAAACTTCTCCTCTTACATGGGTTGTTTAACCCATTAATGTTTAGGGAGATCCCTCTTAAGGTTACCATTTGACATGTATAGCATAAGGTAAAATATGTTTAGTTTATCATTTTTTTACGGATTAATAATCTATTCCCTCCTATAGATGTTAAATTAATCAAGGCTTTGACTTGTGAAGCTTCTATATGGACATGTGGGTCTTTAATTTTTATTACAAATGAAAATGTGATTGTAAGATATGATGTGGATGTCAGAACTGTAATCATACTATAACAATAAGCAAATAAAATAGTGTTAGGATTGAACTTTGCACCCAGCCTGGAGTTATAAACTCCACTTCGAGCTGTTACAACTACTCGAGTTACCTCTCTAACTATAACAGCAGAACGCTAGCTACCACCTAATGTCTTTAAATACTAGAACTTTCAAAACCAAAGTTAAACTCATCCATTTTACTATGTATTATAAAAGAAATTATTCATTTTATGCACTTATTTCTTAATATGTGTCAAAATTTCATTAAGGACTTCTTGATATCATACCTTTAGAACTAGAAAGAACAGTTTAAGCTAACAGCAAAAATGTATAAATCAGAATGAGAGATCACTGAAACTTTTCATTGGCTTGTTTGCATAAACATATATAGGTATTTGAAATATAGATTTTAACTAATACAGTTTATACAGACCATAACATTTCAACTTGAATATTCCAACTATTGTAAAGGATATGCATTTATATCTAGAATAGCTTGTTAACAATAGAAACATTACAAAGTAAATTACACATTTTGGAACATTTTAAAGGAATTAGAGTATAACAGGAGGTCCACTTCTTAAGAAAGTAAATAAATCAAATCATGCGTATGAGCAAAACCAATTTAACCAACTATTAAGCAGAATTAAACATTTTTAACAAGATGAAAGAGCATCTTTATATATAACTCTTTTATTTAATAACCTAGTAATAACTGCAACACAACTAGGAAGGGAAGAAGAGAAGAAAAAAAAATAATAATAATTATAAGTGCTTTGTGCTTACTTAGCTTCCCTGGGCTTAGAAACATCTGTTTACTAATGCTTCTGTGACACAATATATTATTCAGATCAAATTATTCATTACAGTTGTTATGAAAATAGTAATGTTGATGATATAAACATATGCAACTATAGAAAGACACATAAATCTATTATCTGCTTGTTCATAGAGCTATGATGACAGAATTAATTATCAAAGCTAAAGCAGAATAGTAAAAACATTGCATTAATCAAAGGGAAGTCATGACATTATGCAGAAAATGGTATGCAATAGCTTCATATACTGCATATATTACATACTAGCTTAAGAATGTATCAAATATCTCTACTTCTGAATTAAAAAAGTTCAAAATATAAGATTATCCTACAGTGTTAAAAAGCAAAAGCATATTCTAGTATGTGCATTGAAACAGCAATTGCAGTATTGCTTTTGAGTAAAGCACCTTTAAGAACATTCTAACTAATATACTTCTGAATTCAGCTGCTACACATTTCTAAACTTTAGCATATAGTTTAAACAATAAAACAATACTTTAATATGCGCTGTAGCCTTACTAAACACAAATTATATCAATAGAATGCTACTATAATGATAAAAACTCATATTTTTGTGTTAAAAAGTCTGTTTTCATCATATTTCCACGTTTGCAACTGTTCTGCTTCCTGGAACTGGTTTACTTTGCAGCATTATGTCGTATATGAGTGAAATCAGAGGTCAAAGTTCATGATGGCTGCTTTCTTCTACTCTGATGAAAAGTTAAAAAATGAAGGTTTAGAAAACGGCTTGCGAGTGCCATTCTCGAGGTTGCCAGTGTCTGAAGTTGTCTCCTGAGAGATTCCAGCAGGAAATTTGATGAAAGTAAGTGAAAACATCACATTTTGAATGTAATAAGGCTCTGTGTAGTGTAGAGACAGCTCGAGGTATTCCACAGGAATCAAAGTCTCAGTAATATCAAGTCATAGGAAACCATTATAAGTCTATTTACAACACATATGAACCCCATATCATTTCCTAAGCTACACAATGTTATAAGCACATACCAAAGCTGTAAGGATATAACTGTCCCCCCCAAAAAAAATACATATACTATATCATTCATCTACTACTATATCAAGGGATAAAATATTATATATATTAATCATTCATCTATTATTATATCTAGGCATAAAATACTGCATTTATAATTATTTTGTTTAATCAGCTGTTTATGCTTCACAGCCTGTTAGTTGTTGTAAAGAGTTTAAACTGTCTCAGTTTTATGATGCTAAGTAGTTATAACTAAACATAGCAATATTCTAAACAGATTAAAGAGAAAAAAGAAATACTAAAATATTTTTTGGTAAAATTAAATGAATATAACATATTACTAACCTTTGATCTCACAGAGAGAGATTAGAAAAGCAACAAATATAATATGTATCAGGTTAGTTGTTCCTTAGCGAAAAATATTCTTAATATAACAGGTTGCATATTTTGAGGACTTGAGAAGCTTTGTGGTGATCTTATATTATATGTGGATTACTTGAGGGAACAAGGAAGTTTACACAAAAAAAATCAGACTGCTGTAAAGCAAGTCATTTATTTCTTAGTCTCTTTTGTTCGTCTGTTGTCTTCCAAGTTGTGCCAGATGCCAGACTTTTTAATGAAGGACTAGCCCATTCCATTTCTTCTATCTTGTCCAATATTTTATGTTTTTTGATATAAGCCAAGGCAGTGTCTAAATCCTCAAACATTTTAGGACCATCAGGTAAGAAGATTTTTAGTCTAGCAAGGAATAAAAGGCGAGTTTTCAGTTGTGCTTTTTTTAGCTCTCTTGTCAGGGGCAGGAAGGTTTTCCTTTTAGATATCACCAGAGTGGAATAATCATTATCAAAGTGCACTACTGTATCATTGACTTTTATAGGTGCTTTTGCCCATGCAGATTTTAACACCATGAAGATAGAAAATTTTACTGTAACTGATTTAGAAATGTTCTTGTTAGTGGCAGAGGATGATAGAGATCTATGGGCTCTTTCTCTACCGAAAGAAAATGCCTCAGATAAATCCAGTTTTTGGTAGCCAAGTGTTTAAAAAAGTTAGAATATTATTACCTTCTATGCCTTCTGGCAGCCCAAAAATCCTTATGTTATTACTTCGAGATCTGTTTTCCAAATCATCCAATTTAGACTGGAGATGAGTGCTTAGTTTGAATAGAAATTCAATGTTCATTTCCCCTTCTTTAATTCTACTATCCATGTCATTGAAAGCACCCTCTATACCTGAAATCTGTGTTTTTTGTTGTTGTAAGTCTTCATGTAATAAATCCATTTGTTTGGTAATTTTTTATTTGAAGTTATCTATTTTAGAATCAATTCTGTTTATTTCAGTTGTATGTTCCTGCATATTTAGTAGTAATGCCTGGAGTTCTTTCTTAAGGGTAGAATCCTGGTTGTTAGCTTTACTGTAGCTCATTCTGAGGAGTTGAGATGAGTGAGAAATTTCCAAGAAGATTTCTGACAGGAAAATAGGTCAAGTTTTCTTTCCTTTTTAGATATTATTGTAGAAAATTATATTCCAAATGATTTTATGAAGAAATATATTTCATTAAATGAGTTTTGATGATACATTTCCCTGTTTATGATATTGTCTTGGTGGAGCTAAAGAAATCTGCTGCTATCCTGTGTTCATCCTTGGCCATGCCCCCTTATGTTAGTTCTGAAGGGTAAGAAGTCTAAAACAGAAATATAGGTCAATAAAACGTAAGATCTGTATTCTACTGATATGCCTCCAGCCTGCATGATAGGTCAGAACAGAATATGAAATGGAAGCCAACAGAGTGCCTGAAATACCAGTACAGTCATAGCAAATGTTTAAAGTTGTCAGCTGTGCCCCCCCCCCACAATTCTATGTAGAAATGCAGTAACATGTAAGTGTGAGGAGTAATAACAGTGGAGCACAGATTACCCGAGCTTGCCCAATTTACAGGATAGATTGTTGCATGTGTACAATATGCAGGGGTCTGTGTATAAGGTTGTTGTGTGTTCAATATTGTCTGGAAGTGGTCAATATTTAGTCAGGGAGGGTTGGGGCTTGGTGGCCTATGGGCAGTAATGTGGTTGACAGGGCCATGTTCTGATAACTGCAGTGCCAACCACCATGCTTCTCAGCAATACCCATGTCAACAGTAATCCATAGTCACTGTCCAGATGTCAAAATCTGTCACCATCTGAAAGATGGACATGCCATGAATGTGGGCACATACATACACACAGTACACAGGTGGAAGTACCCTAGACAGAGTGCATAAAATGTAACCGTCAACTGTACACAACTTTGGAATTGTATATATGGGTTAGCAGCACATTAGCTGTCAGTGTAGTATGGAATACTGGTGTAGTCTGGACAATCACTGGCAGACCACAAAAGGCTCAGTTATGAAGTAATAAGAGACTGCCTATATCCCCGCACAAAGCAGCATAAGGGGAATGTCCTAGGTATATCTGTGAGTCAGCTGCAAGTAGCTTCCATACCACACATGCACTCAGCTCACCCCACTATCAGCCACATGTTTATCACAGGTCATATCCTTGCTGTTGGGAATATGACCCCACATCTGTATGGGGATACCCACAGAATGCAGCATGTTGAAGAGATGTCCTATGCAGGTGTGTACCTAGCTGTAAGCAGCAACCTGCTTGCATCCAGACCAATGGATCAATATGGACAGGAAGTATTGCCATTAACACCTCACACACTTACCCTATCACCCCAGGGAAATCTACAGGCTCACAGCCTGGGAATGTAGGAGTGACAGAATGCACTGGCCTGTTACAAATGGCCTGCACCACTACCAAATGGCCTACAGTCCTCTGTCAAAGGCCTATGCTACACCCATAGTGCCAGTGTATGGTATCTCATGGGTTCCTAACTATCAACCTAACACAGTCAACAGAACACACATGCAAGGACATGTTGACAAATCCCAGTAACATGCCCCCCCATATCCTACTGCATGAACTGTGGACCAATCCAATAATACAGCTGGGATGAAGTGCCAACTATAGGGATACTTCTCAGATATCACTTGCATAATCTTAGGAAGAGGATAGAATAACAGAGGTGGGTGTAGAAGCATGTATGTCATGGAGTGTGTGAAGTCTGAAACTCTGATGTGTGCCCATACTACCCCTGCGTGCAAACCTAGGAATGGGTGGCTACAAACCTGCTCATAAACCACAATGTGAAGGGGAATTGACCAGATATATGAGCCCTGCCTCTGGGTAACCTGGGTGAATCTGTACAGCTGAGAGGTATGGCCACAGCAGGATATGGCCACTCTGTTAAGTCGATATATGTACAAGCAGGGGATCCTCAGCCACCATACTACCAAGGTGCTGGACCATTTACATAGACCCATCAGTAAGTGTCTGTAGCTACCCCTCCAGAATGGCAGGAGTGTGTAAGAATGTGTAGGCTGTGGACCACAATATTGGACTCAGCTTCATTCATCTTGTATTTCCCAGTAAATAACTGTGAGCAAATAATCTTATCTGTCAGTAGTTGATGACATAATACATCACAGTGTAAAACAGTACATATGATTGAATATCTCTGCTAACACCAACCATGTAACACAAGCAGTAGAGACAGCAATAGTTAGAGTATCCCCCTATCTTTTGCCCATTGTGACTCCATATTGTTAACCTATCTACAGATATCCTGCAGAAACAGTTTTCTAGCTGTAGGAGTAGAACACCAAAACCCTGGACTGGAGTACAATGCTACCTGGAATGGATTCACACACTCAGTACAGAAGGTCATACTGGGCATGCTCCTACACTTAGAGAAATGAAGCCCATGTCTGACAACACAGTGGACTATACATATCTGTCATTTGCAAATGTCTGTGCACACATACCAAATTGCACAACAATTATGCTTCACACACACATTGGATAGGAACACTCACACATATCTAAGGCCAACAGACTATAATATTTCAAACATATACACACAGAGATGTGGGGAGAGAATTCCATTATGAGGCCTGTCCCACCCACTACACATCCAATTGGCCTATATCATATGATGTGCTGATGTCAATCACTGTAGACATTCCTTTTGGTAGCCCTCAGCCCTATAGTGTCTGTGGTGCTTGTGATAACTGTGTAGCATGATAGTACAAATAGGTATTCATGTAGCATTTGTAAACTCAGTCTTGTCAATTGTAAAGTTGTGTGTGAGTGAGTGTGTGTGTGTGTGTGTGTGTGTGTGTGTGTGTGTGTGTGTGTGTGTGTGTCTGTGTGTGTGTGTGTGTGTGTGTGTGTGTGTGTGTGTGTGTGTGTGTGTGTGTGTGTGTGTGTGTTTCCAGAGGAATGATTTATGGCCCATTCACATACACTGCACTTCCCATTGCCCATGTTAGCATTCCTGCTGATGTCAGTCACCTTGAAATAACCATTTGGGCAAATCTCATCCTTATAAGTTCTGTGGCATTCATGATAATTGCTAATACTGTAGTATAACAAATGAGTTAGGTAGGAGTTCTAATCCCAGACATGGCAACTATTAAACTGTGTGGGTGCTTGGAGAAGAATGTTTTTGAGGCCATTCACACTCACTACACCTCCCATTGCCCTACTTTAGCACTCCTGTGGATGTCAGTCACCTTGAAATAACCCAGTGGCAAAATCTCAACCCATAGGCTTTGTGACATGTGCAATAATTGTATAATACTATAGTGTACCAAACTAGTTAGGTAGGAATTCTAATCCTGGTCCTGGCAACTGTGAAAATATGTGTGCTTGTGTGTGTCTTTGTTGACACCTGATTTTGTGGAAATTTACAATTTCTACACTTACCTTACCACTCATTTAGCACTGCAGCTGATGTCACTCACCTTCAAAGATACCTTTGGACAGCTCTTCGGCATATAAGCTCTGTGGCACTTGCGATACTGCATAATACCATAAATTGACATCCACACCTCAATGGACTTCCAAATAAGCAGCAGACTGTCACGGGCATAAAACAGGTTTAATGCAGCAAACAATGGCACACATATTAAAGATAGAACTTTGAAATACATTTTTGTCCTCAGCTTCATCAGATACAATTAAAACTCATATCACAAGCCTTAAATATCCAATTAAATACAAATCCACCAATAAAAGCAACACATCTCTAAAATTAACATTTCATAAACTCTACCCACAATTCATATCGTTTCTATCACATTAACTTAATTAAAACATTTTCCCTACACATTATAATTATTTTAATAAAATGTCATAACATACAATGATGAATATTAATTTCTACATCATTCTTTGTAAAAACTACACCCCTCCTTCAGAATAGTAAATCCTAAAATTACCTACTATATAAACTAAATGTAAATGTTATCTGTGCGCTCTCTAATGACTCCAATGTATACTGCTTCATTAATCAAGAAAAATGTTAATAATGCCAAATTTTAAATATAATAAAATAAACTTAATATAATAAATATCACAATTATATAAATTTTATAATCTTGCTGCTCTCAGCTTTAAAACTGGTGGTAGGGATAAACCACCATTTAGTCCAGGGAAGCTACTGGCATCTAAAAAAAATCTGCCAGTAAAGTTCCTTGTATTCTATTCTGGCTTCCCACGTACCACCCCTCAAGTCTCTTGGGATCTCTTCTAATACAAAAAAATATATATTTTCCCCTTTCACATTCTATACTGTCTGTATAGTGCATTATTAACATTTTTATTGTTTATGGCATTCAAATGTTCATATATTCTTCTTTTCAACTTCCTCTCAGTTTTTCCTACATAGAACGCCTTCCACTCATACATGGCAAGATATACAACTCCACTGGTTTCACAATTACTATAGCTCCTTGCCATTAAGGTTCTATTTCTAGAATCTAAGTAGACTGATTCAATGTTTTGAATATAAGGACATTGCACACATCTCCCGCATTTAAATGACCCTTTCTTGTTTTTAGTTCCACTGCCTTTACGGTCATAGTGCCCTTCTAAGACATTTTTATACTTGTTCCTTTCCTGTAAACACATTTGAATGGGGTTTTAAATCCAATTTAAGGTCACTAATTTTACTAAACCTATTCCATTCCCTTTCCATAGTTCTACATACAGCATTTGCATCACCACTAAAATCAGTGATGAATGCCGATACAAAAGCCCCCTCATTCTTAATATCATGCAGACATGGCTGTTCACTAACAGGGCTACTTTCCATAATCCCCAAAATTGGGGCATATTTAACACCCCTTTCACTAATTACTTCATTCTTCACTTGAGTAATTAATGTTTCTGGATAGCCACATTCACAAAACATTTTGTGTAAAGCATCACATTCCTTTCTAAATTCCTCATCCTCTGAGGTCATTCTGCTGATTCTCGCAAATTGCCTTTTAATAATACCTTTCTTCTGATGGAAAGGGTGGGCATGAGTGTAGTGTAAAATAGAATTGGAATACGTCTTCTTCCTAAATACCCTTGAGTTGAATTTATTACTTTCCTTATAAATAGTAACATTTAAATAAGCAATTTCTTTATGACCTATATTATATGTAAACCTTAAAAATTCAGTTGATTCAGAAAAGTACTGGTAAAATTCCAAAAATGTTTGAAATGTTCCTCTCCAAAAAATACAAATATCAACTAAAAAACACTTATAAAATACCCAACAATCCTTGTATATACTGTTCAAAACAAATTTCTTCTCCCACACCGTTAGTATCAGGCTGGCGTACATAGGGGCACACCTTGCTCCCATTGCCACTCCACTGGTCTGCTGAAAGAATTCTCCCTGAAAAAAGATATAATTATTTTTAGCACCAACTCAATCAACTGCACACAAAGGTGAATCTCATCAGGGTTTAAATGGGTATCCTTTCTTAAATATTCCTCAAACCACTCAATACCAATGACGTGGTATTGAACCAAATAGATCTACAATATCTATGGTGATGAAAATTAAACCCTCGCTAAAATTTTCTTGCTTAATAGTCCTTATAAAATCCCACAAATCTTTTAGCAACACTTCATTCCTTATAACCAAATGCTTAAGCTTTACATCCAAATACCTTGCCAACGGGGACGTTACCGAGCCCTCTGCAGCCACAATCGGCCTTAAAGGTGGATCATGTACATTTTTATGGGTTTTCAGTATTCCAAATGTAGACAGGACTCGTGGGCATGGATTGTGCAGGAATTCAAATAACTTCCTATCTATAAAACCTTCCAATAGTAAATCATATAAGGCTGCATATATATTTTTTGTACGCTATATTGATTTTGTTAATTGAAACTTGGGAATATTTATTCTCATAGAAAAAATGTTCTAACATCTTTGCTTCAGACATCACATTATTCATTAAAACAATCCCGCCCCCTTTATCAGGTTTCATAACTCTTAGTTGTCGATTATTCTTCAATTCAACTGTTTCATTTTCCACCTGAGTTAAGTTAGAGGGAAACCTGTTCTTACTCATCATTGCCCTAAGTTCATGTTCAATAGATGTTTCTAAATTTTTTAACTGGGGATGTAGGGGCGGGTTGTATACACTTCTTTTTTGTAAACCCATGTCACAATCCCTCATTGCCACCCTCTCATCAAACATCAACTGAAAATTATTTTTTCTTAAAAATAATTTAACGTCAATAATTGTTTTACTCAAATTACATTTTTATGCTGGAACAAAATTCAAACACTTTGATAGTAGCTGGAAATGATAGATACCCACTTCCACTTCACTGTAATTGAAAATATTGAATCCTTTGTAGGAGTGTTAAATCCCTCCTTCAATATTACATATTCAGAACTTGATTCAGTCAAAATCTCCCCCCTGCCTCTGCCTCTCCTCCTCCTCACGTCCCATTGCTGGTATACTGGTTGTAAGTTCTGTATCTTTTCTGACCTCTGGATGGGGAAATGTTAAAGGGTCATTCAACGGTAATGGACAATCATATGTATTAACAACATTTTCTCCTATATTCATATCATTAATATTCTCTTGTTCCACTATTTCCCCACTCTGGGGGCTCACATTCTCTCTAGGGAAATAATTATTAACAAACCTAGTTCTAGGCTAGTGACTTTTTTTGAAGATATTCCTGCCTATCCCTATCCATCTTTCTTTTTTTGAATGTATATTTGCTTACATTTGTTGTCAATCTGTCCCCTAAGTTAAAAATATTTTTTCTTATGTTCATCAACAGTAAAAATCACATAGTTCACAATACTCTCATTGACACTCTCTATACTTTTTGTTAAGGTTAACATGTTTTTCTCATTTGGCCTAATAATGGCTTTCATTAAATCAAAACCCCATCTATCAAACATGCCCACCAACTCATGGTGGAATTATATTCCTGTACATTGTTGGGAAATTTCCAAACTCTTAGTCCCTTAGGGACTATACCTATCTCTATACATTCATTTAGGTAGTTGTTCATATTCAAACTTTTGTATTTATATAGCAGATCATTTAGAATCTGAACATTCTCATTATATGAGCGACCATACAATTTATTGTGGTCATGTGGAGTACTAAAGTCAAACTTCCTCACAAGCCAGTCACTTAAAGTCACTTGACTATTATTATTGATATTACAGTCACCTCTTAATAGTGAAGCTCTGGACCGCACAGGACTACTCCTTTCTTCATGCTGATTAAGTCCTATCGTGTTGCTATTACAAAGAACCCTTGGAAAACCACTACATTGTTCTCACTGCTGAGATAAATCAATAACAGAATGAGATGAAGGCAAGAGCCCTATTCCATTGTCCGACAAGGCTCTCCTTGATGCACGAAGTTTACACGCTTCCTGGTTACACGGAATAGTATGTGCTTGTGATACAAAAGATTGGCAGAGAGGTGTAAGCACGCCTATCAGCTGTGACAGCTGACCCACTAGCTTAGAAACCTCGCCGCAATTATCATCGTTGAGCCCTGAAGCTTCCGCTGTGCTGGAAGCACCATCCATCATCCAAACATAGCCAATAAATACAAAAAAGGAGAAAAAAGTGCAATTACAGCCAATAAACAGACATCCATACCTCAATGGACCTCCAAATAAGCAGCATACTGTCGCGGGCACAAAACAGGTTTAATGCAGTAAAAAAAATGGCACACACATTAACGATAGAACTTTGAAATACGTTTTCATCCTCATCTTCTTCAGATACAATTAAAACTCATATCACAAGCCTTAAATATCCAATTAAATACAAATCCACAATAAAAACAACACATCTCTAAAATTACGGATGTGGACAGCTCTCCAACATATAAGCTCCATGGTGCTTATGATAACTGTGTAATACCATAATGTAGCAAACTAGTTAGGTAGGAGTTCTAATCCTGGTCCTGGCAACTGTGAAAATCTGTGTGTTTTTCTTGACACCTGATTTTGTGGACATTCACAGTTACTACCCTCCTTTACCACTGCAGCTGATGTCACTCACCTTCAAAGATACCTTTGGAGAGTTCTCCAACATATAAGCTCTGTGGCACTTGCCATAACTGTCTAGTACCATAGTGTAGTAGACTAGTTAGGTAACAGTTCTAATCCTGGCCCTAGCAACTATAAAACTATGTGTGTTTATGTGCGAGAGTGTGTGTGTCTTTGTTTACACCTGATTTTGTGGACAACCACACTTACTGCACTTTCCTTACCCCTCCTTTAGCACTGCAGCTGTTGTTACTCACCTTCAAAGATACCTTTAGACAACTCTCTAACATATAAGCTCCATGGCACTTGCAATAACTGCGTAATACCATAGTGTAGTAAACTCATAAGGCAGGAGTTCTAATTCTGGTCTAGGCAACTGTGGTAGTTTGTGTGTGAGAGTGTGTGTGTCTTTGTGGACATCCACACTTCCCTTACCCCTCCTTTAGCACTGCAGCTGATGTCATTCACCTTCAAAGATACCTTTAGACAGCTCTTCAACATTTAAGCTATGTGGTGCTTGCAATAACTGAATAATACTATAGTGTAGCAGACTAGTTAGTTAGGAATTCTACCCCTAGTCCTGGCAACTATGAAAATGTGTGTGAGTATGTGTGTCTTTGTTGACACCTGATTTTGTGGACATTCACAGTAACTACACTTCCCTTACCCTCCTTCAGCACTACAGGTGATGTCACTCACCTTCAAAGATACCTTTGGACAGTTCTTTAACATATAAGCTCTGTGGCACTTGTGATAGCTGCATAATACCCTAGTGTAGTGATCTATTTAGGTAGGAGTTCCAATTCTCATCCTGGCAACTGTGTAAATGTGTGTAGCTGTGTATGAGAATGAGTCTTTGTTGACACCTGATATTGTGGACATGCACAGTTGCTACACTTCCTTTACCACTCCTTTAGCACTGCAACTGATGGGACTCACCTTCAAAGATACCTTCGGACAGCTCTCCAACATATAAGCTCCATGGTGCTTGTGATAACTGTGTAATACCATAGTATAGCAAACTAGTTAGGTAAGAGTTTTAATCCTGGTCCTGGCAACTGTGAAAATGTGTGTGTCTTTCTTGATACCTAATTGTGTGAACATTCACAATTACTACCCTCCTTTAGCATTGCAGCTGATGTCACTCACCTTCATAGGTTCATAGGTTGATACTAGGCTATCTGCCCTAGGGCATTTATAAGCCTATCCAGAGTGTGTTTGGCTTTTGCCACCCTTTTAGATTAGTTGACTGTGCCTCTGTATAGTAGGTCACAGAAGATAGCCCTTTCAAGGTTAGTTTACTGTGCCTCTGTCTAGTAGGGACACAGAAGTGATCCCAGGGGTACACCTACGATCTCTCATCTACTCGTCAAGATTTCACTTGAAGAGGGTCATTGAGGGGCTCTGCCTAACATGTATTGGGATTTTATTCCAGAGTGAGGGGAGCCTCTGGGATATGAATCTGTCCCTCCAGCATGTCCTATTTATTTCTGTGCTGAGGTTTAAGTCCCTGGAGCATGTGGCTCTAAGGGATTAGGATTTTCTGAGGTGGAGCATGTCCATTAATTCTGGTTTGGACATGGCTTTATACGTCAGGCACAGATCGCCTCTGAGTAGGCGGTAATCAACTGAGTAGAGCTGGAGTTTCTTTAGCCTAATTGCGTAGGGCATCTATTTGAGTCCCTTGATCCTCTTCGTGAGGTACTTTTGGGGTCTTTCCAGTTGCTGCAGGTGTCGGGTACATTCCAAATGGGGCATTGTATTGAATTATGGGCCTGATGAGTGATGAGTAGAGGGGCACAATGACCTCTCTTGATCTAGATGTGAACCCTTTCGTGATAAGGTGGGCTATATAGAAGGTCTTTCTAACCACTTTGGCAATGTGATTGTCAAAGGAGAGATTGCTATTTACTTGGGTCCCCAAATCCCTAATTACTTCTTCCATACTTAATGGATTACCACCTATGTGGTAATTTGTGGGCACTTTGTTTTTCCCAAAGGGGATGACTATGCACTTTTTGGCATTTAGCTTTAGGCCATGGCTCTGGCACCAGTTATCCGTCTCTGTGAGACCCTTTTGGAGGATGCTTGTGTCAGTTGGTGAGTCGATTATGGCACGCAGTTTGCAGTCATCTGTGAACTTGGTCAGCCATAGTCCTCCTGTGTTAGCCTGTACCTCAGAGAAATATATACCAAAAAAGAGAGATCCCAGGACTGAGCCTTGTGGGACACCACTTGTATCTGGTTTAGAGTCTGACATGGCACCTGCAATTCTGACCATGTGGGTTCTATCCCTGAGCCAGTTTGCAACCCATCTTGTGACATAGGGGTTGATATTTAAGCTGGTGAGCTTATTTATGATGCCCGAATGGGGTATTGTGTTGAAGGCTTTTGCGAGGTCCAGGTAGGCTGTGTGGACTACCTTCCCTTCATCTATGGCCTTGGTGACTGTTTCAAAGAAGTCGACCAGGTTCAAGAGGCAAGATCTGCCCTTAACAAAGCCGAATTGGGTAGGATCCAGTGTTTGGAGGTTCCCAATGTCTTTGTTTATGAGTTCCATGATGATACACTCCATAGCTTTGCGGACCAGGCTAGTCAGGCTTATAGGGCGATAGTTTCCGGGGTACGTTGTGGCACCACCTTTGTGGAGTGGGACCACTGTTGCTGTACGCCATTCCTTGGGTAAATATCCTGTAGTAAGGCTGAGATTGAACAGTGACTTTATGTGAAGGTTCAGTTCTTCTTGGAGCTCATGTAAGACGCAGCCCGGGACACCGTCCGGTCCCATTGATGCTGTATTTTTTGCTTTGGAGAGGGCAGCTCTCACCTGTGCATCTGTGATGTCAGGGAGGCTACACTCTGTTGGGATAGACGTTTCTCTTTTGGGGGAAGGGGGGAAGAAGTTTGCACTGAACCTGTCTGCCAGGATGTTGGCAATGTCTGTGGGTTCAGTGTATTTTTTGTCATTTTGCACTAACTCAGAGCATATCTGGGAGTTGCCACCCAGGTTCCTGACATAACTAAAGAAGGCCTTGTGATTATCTTTAGTGTCTTGTGCAATTTTTCTTTCGAAGCTGGCCTTAGATGATTTTATGAGGGATCGTAGTTTCTTGCTAGTACTGATCAGAGATGCCTTCGCTTTTTGGGATTTTGCTCTATCATGTAGTAGCTTCCTCCTTCTGTTGTATAGCTTATTTATGGCTGGGGTCTACTAGACAGGTCTCCTGCCTTTGGAGGAGTGAGTCTTGGTATTATTTGGGATAGCATGATCCATGCATTCCTGTAGGTGTCCATAGAATGCGTTTGTAAAGGATTCTGCATTTTGGGCCGTATTTTCCACTGCCCCGGGGGCTTTGAAGGATTCCACTTTGGTTTTGAGAAGTGTGAAGTTTGCTTTTGAGAAGTTCTTCACCGTGGTTTCCTTGGCTGGGGGTGGGGACGGGATATGGATGTCCAGTGAGATTAATTTATGGTCAGTTACTACACTTCCCTTACCCCTCCTTCAAAGATACCTTTGAAGAGTTCTCCAACATATAACCTCTGTGGCACTTGCCATAACTGCGTAATACCATAGTGTAGTAGACTAGTTAGGTAGCAGTTCTAATCCTGGCCCTTGCAACTATAAAACTGTGTGTGTTTATGTGCGAGAGTGTGTGTGTCTCTGTTAACATATCTGATTTTGTGGACATCCACACTTACTACACTTCCCTTACCCCTCCTTTAGCACTGCAGCTGATGTCACTCACCTTAAACGATACATTTGGGCAGCTCTTCAGCATATAAGTGCTGTGGTGCTTGTGATAACTGCATAATACCATAGTGTAGCAAACTAGTTAGGTGGAAGTTTTAATCCTGGTCCTGGCAACTGTGAAAATGTATGTGTTTGTGTGTGAGACTGTGTCTTTCTTGACACCTGATTTTGTGGACATCCACACTTACTACACTTTCCTTATCTTTCCTTTAGCACTCCAGCTGATGTCACTTACCTTCAAAGATACCTTTGGACAGTTCTTCAATGTATAAGCTCTGTGGTGCTTGCAATAACTGTGTAATACCATAGTGTAGTAAACTAGTTAGGTAGGAGTTCTACTCCTGGTCCTGACAACTGTGAAAATGTGTGAGACTATGTGTGTCTTTGTTGACACCTGATTTTGTGGACATTCACAGTTGCTACACTTCCTTTACCCCTCCTTCAGCACTGCAGCTGATGTCACTCACCTTGAAAGATACATTTGGACACCTCCTCAACATATAAGCTCCGTGGTTCTTGCGATATCTGTGTAATGCCATAGTGTTGCAAACTAGTTAAGTAGGAGTTCTAATCCTTGTCCTGACAAGTATAAGAGTGTGTGTGTCTTTGATGACACATGATTTTGTGGACATTCACAGTTACTACACTTCCCTTAACCTCCTTTTGCATTACATCTGATGTTACTCACTTTCAAAGATACCTTTGGATAGCTGTTAGAAAAATATGTATTGATGTGTGTATTAGCAATATGCTTAGTGCATTTAGAGCTTGAAAAGTGTTATTCTATTTCATACTGCATAAATCTGTACAAACTGCAGATGCTTTCTGACCTTGTATTGTTAGCTAAAATCTTGCCTGTGCCTTGGAAATTTACTGAGAAGCAGATGATTTCTGCTTGCGTTAGGAAAATAATGAATAGAACAATACTACTTGTATGAAACTTAGACAAGAAGTTCCGCTGTGCTGTGTGAAAATACACAGCTGTAGAAGTTACAGATAATTAGGACAAAGCCTGCTTGAAAATATGAACTGCAATCAGCATTTGCATGTATCTGTATTAGAAGAGTACCTTGAAATGTAACACTGTACAATAGACATTTGTAAATGGATTAATGGTCACCAAGGCCAGGTTGTTTATCTGAAAAGTTTCTCACAAATCTAGTCATGTCAGCAGAAAATCTGAGTAACATCTGCTGTAGAACAATGCTAAAAGTTGTGTTTGATTACGTCAGCTTAGAAGGCCATGTCTTGTAAAACAGTATAAGAATGAACATACTTCCTGATAGTAGTTAGACAAATCCTTGTATTTGCATGTTTTTGTCTCCTTGCGTCAAGTAAATTAAAAGTGCCTTAACTGAACCTTACGTGAATTGGTCATTGAAGTTTTTTCCTTTCACAGATTGGTCCTTTGGACCGGAAACCTTCACTTCACCTCGGATCAGACAGGCCAGGTGGCTTGAAACCGTACGGGGAAGAAACCACATCGGTTCTTCTTACTTGAAAAGTCCTCCGACTGAATTGTCGTACAAAAGAGGCCTGCCACTTTCTGATCTGCGACTGAAGGATGGGTTTACTTGTACCAGGTGATCAATCACAAAGGCTCAGGTAAGGTGAATCCACCTTCTTTTTTCTGTTTTAGATCAGGGACTAGATTTGTATTTGTTCTGTTAGAGACTTTGTTTATAAGTTAGGGACAGAAAGATTACTGTCTTGTCATAGATCAGGGAAACAGAGCAGGTAGGCAGTCATTCTGAAGAGACTATAAAAACATCCGTGGTACCACGTTAAAAATAAGGTGTTATGTAACAATTGAAAGGGTAGAACAAAATGAGTAATAATTGTACAAAAAGGTCCCAAAATCCGCCATTAACCCACGACACGAAATACATGCAGTCACAGCGTGCTGATAATATTAAATACTGCTCAAAATGGGTTAATAGGTATGAATTTGATGGTAAATTAGAAAAATCCTTGCTTGTCAAACTTGTCAAACAGCTTAAAACCGATTCTAAAGGTCGGGTAAAAAAGCAACGTCAATTAGGAATTCCTCAGGCACACAGGTGGATTGAGGAAGTAAACCGGAGGGAACAAAGGAATAATAATTCAAAAGCAATGTTTTTAGACAAAGAGGACAATAACTTAGTAATAGCATCAGCCCCTCCACCTCCCTTACCAGAATATGAGGCAAGTGAACAAGTTAGTCCACCCCCGTGATATCCTGCTGTCACTGTAAATAGAGATACTACAAAAGCGAAACCGTTTATTAGAGATCCCGTCGAGACCAGGTCTCGAACACGGGCAGGAAACTCAAAAGGGGACATTGAGTTATATCAAATGGGTAGAAATTCACAATCTATGAGTGAAGAAGAAATATGCCCACTTATAGAAGTGCCTAATCCTCAGGCAGGGCAAGAAGGTCAGGACCCAACTATTCTAGTGTATAGACCCTGGACTCCGGAAGACATCCGGAAAGCCACTGAGGGAATTCCCCATCCAAAAGTTAATTTTAGAAAGTTCTTAGAAGATTTTCAGGGAATGAGGCTAAGTTATAATTTAAATGAAGAAGAGGTAGAAAAAGTAGTCAGACAAATTGTGGGGCCAGATTGGCACATGATTAGTGGCGACTGGAATCCCTGTGACGCTGCGTTCAGGCCCCTCCCACATAGCAGCGCAGCGTTAGACAACAGAGTGAAAGGTCTTACCGACCGAATCTCTGAGAAATGGAAGCCTAGGGCAGACTGGACTTGCATTAATCAATGCATCCAACAAGAAGGCGAAACTGTTGACAGATATTATGCCAGACTGTTAAAATGTTTTAATAACCACTGTGGAATGCATGTTCCTGAAGATCAGACACACGATTCCCCATATGAACAGCAGTTAAAGAATGCATTTTTGAAAGGCAGTATTGCACCCATAAGCAGTTTTATTAGAAAACACATGGTAGATCATCGTACGAGCAGGTTACAGTCATTGCTTGAATATGCTAGGCATGCCGAAAGGCATTTTAATAGCAAAAAGAAGAAGAAAGACCAAGTATTTTCTGTAGAAGATGGAGCAGAAGTTTATGTAGTACAGTCCAGGAAAAAGGGCAAGAGAAATGCCCAGGGAAACAAACAATCTGATCAATGATCAGAGGACTTTGAAGGGCGAAAGGAAAGGGGTGAATGTTTTAAATGCGGCAAAAAGGGACATTTGGCAAGGGATTGCAAGAAAAACAGGAAGGCAACTACGGAAGATAAGGAGGGTGAGGACTGACTATATGATAGTCAGGAATCACTAGAAGGGGATAGCAGAGAAGGGACAAATGAGTATGTGATAGAGGGAGTAGGGAATGTGACAGAAGAAATAGAGGTAGTGCAGGAAATCATGGATAGTGAAGAAAAAGAAAATGAAATATTGGATTTGGCTCTATTGAGCTTAGAGCTCTATTTAGCAGACACGATACCAGAAGTTACACTCATGGTAGAAGGGAGGGAAGTCGGATTCTTGTGTGACTCAGGGGCATTACGGACCCTGATACATCCCTCCAAACTGCCAGAGAACTCAGAGTCACCTGATTACATATTAGTGAAAGCAGCTAATGGACAGCTGTATCGGGAGCCCCTCTCCCATAATATTGTAATAACTGATCCTGTTTCAGGATTGACCCAGAAAAGCAAAATTGTTGTTTCTGCAAAATGCCCAGTCAACATCTTGGGCAGAGACCTTATGCAGCTATTTGGTATAGCAGTAGTTCCGACTATGCAGGGTATGGAAGCACAGTGACAAATTGATACCTTTGCAGTGCAATCGGAGGGTGAAATGTTTTATTGGTGCAGCCAGGACTTGGTTATGACTGGTCCAGGGGCAGTGACCGAAGAGTTGATGAATGTAGTCATCAGCAAGTTCCCCTCCCTTGACATTGATAAACAACATTTGTTGCACTGTATTCTGTATTATTGTAACACACCAGGACCTGATAAGGAATATGAGCAAGAATTGTTTAGAAATTGTGCAAACAGATTGATATTGCGTAATCTGTACTGGAACACAGAGGGGAACAGTGTAGTCAGCTGTTCATTGCCCCAGGAGTTCTTTGCACTTTACAAATCTAATCAATTACCACATGTTAGCTTAACTAAGGACAAAAATGTGAAATGGGTAGACTTGGGAGAAAAAGTCACAAGATGGGAAAAACAGACAGAGTTAGAACTATCAGAACAGGGAATACAAATGCAGAAGTTGAAATGGATAACTCAGACCCGCCCAGCTGTACACTTGCAGTCTAGCAAGGACAGCTGAATTAGCACTCCTATTAAAGGAGGAAGAGGATGCCTTACGAAATATACCAGAAACCCTCTGGTCAACAGAAAAATCAGATGTAGGACTTATTCGCACAGCAGGACCAGTTATTATTACGCCAAAGTCAGCATTTAGACCACAAAAAAGACAGTATCCCTTAAGAAAAGATGCAGAGGTAGGAATCAAACCTATTATAGCAGCTTTACTTAAGGAAGGGGTGCTGGTGGAATCTCCTGATTCACCATGTAACACACCCTTATTTCCTGTTAAGAAAGCGAATGGAGAGTGGCGTATGGTCCAAGATTTACAAGCTGTGAATGACGCAGTAATACCAAGGGCACCTACGGTGCCAGACCCACACACCCTGTTGAATGATTTAAAACCTCAACAGAAATATTTTCTGTGGTAGATGTCAGCAATGCGTTCTTCTCAATACCGATACACCCTGACAGCCAGCATTGGTTTGCATTCACATTTCAGGGGAAAAGGTATACATATACGCGACTACCACAGGGGTATTGTGAAAGTCCAATGATATTCTCACAAGAAATGGCGAGTAACTTGGCGGGATTTACCCCACCAAGAGGTAGTCAGATTTTGCTTTATGTTAATGATATCCTGCTGGCGGCCCCCACCCAGCAAGATTGTAAAGAAGATACTATAGCGCTATTACAATTTTTAGCCACTGAAGGACATAAAGTAAACAAAAATAAACTGCAGCTTTGGAGAAAACAAGTTAAATACCTTAGGATATGTAATATCCAAGGAGGGTAGGACATTAGATGAGGACAGAAAAATAGTGATTTTGCAAGCACCAAAACCTACTACCAAGAAGGAAATGATGTCCTTCTTGGGTACGACTAATTTTTCTACTGTACATGTTTTTGCGCAACAGTGGAAAAATCGAGGAATGATAACATCTACTGGCAAACCAATCAATCATGCACAGTTTATTTTAGATCTTTTAGAATCTATTCAGTTACCTCAGAAAGTAGCCATTTGTAAATGCACAGCTCATACCACGCAACAGGATAGGATTTCAAAAGGTAATGCGAGAGCTGATACAGCTGCAAAGCAAGCAGCTTCAGAAGCATTTCTTTTGAATGAAGAATTACAACCCTCTGAGATTTTAGACTTAGAAATGTTAAAAACAATGCAGACACTTACTACGAAAGCTGAAAAACAAAGATGGGTAAAACGAGGAGCAATTCTTGAAAAGGGGCTGTACATCTCTAAAGAAAGGAAACCGATATTGCCATCTAATTTGTTTAGATATGCAGCTTTGTTGAGCCATGGGCAGAGCCATGTCTCAACAGGGGGGATGGTACAGCTGGTGAACCAAGTGTTTATGACATATGGCTTCTCAAATTACTCTAAAAAATTCTGCGCAGCAGTTTGTAATAAACATCATGCAAAAGGGGCATTAAAGCCCAAGCAAGGGAGTTTCCCTACACCACCGTATCCATTTCATACTATCTGTATGGATTTCATAGAGTTGAATAAATGTGAAAATAAGAAGTATTGTCTTGTCATTGTAGATATGTTTTCCAGATGGGTGGAAGCCTTTCCGACTAAAAATCCAGATGCTACGACTGTGTCCAAAGTTCTTGTTAAAGAAATCATCCCTAGATTCGGCATTCCGGAAAGTATCTACAGTGACAATGGCACACACTTCGTGAACCAGACCATACAGCAGTTAAGTAGACATTTTGGTATTTCTTTAAAAAAACATTGTGCGTATCACCCACAATCTGCAGGGCTAGTAAAGAGGCATAATGGGATTTTGAAAAGTAAGTTAAGAAAGTTAATGACAGAAACACAGAGAAATTGGGTGTACTGTCTGCCCCTGGCACTGTTGAGCATGAGAACTGTTCCAAATGCAAAAGAATTGACTCCTTTCGAAAAACTCTTTGGAAGGGCTTATTATATACCTCAGTGGAAATCTCTCATGCTCGCAGACCAGGAAGCTGACAGTACATTAGCAGAGTATATGCGTAATTTGTTAAATTCTAAACATTTGTTGCAGTTGAATTCTGTTTCAGATAAAGAACGAACCAGACCGTCAGAAGTGGCAGTGCCCCCTGGAACGTGGATCTGGCTGAAGATAGTTAAGAAGAAGAATTGTGCATCTCCAAAGTGGGAAGGTCCATATCAAGTGCTTTTGTCAACACCCACAGCAGTCAAAATAGCAAAGCATGCCTGCTGGATCCACCTGATGCACTGCAAATTAGTTAAAAACTTTGAACTGGACAAAAATCTTGTTACATGCCAAGAGCAAAAATGATAGAGTCCAGAAGAAACAGGAATACAGAACAACCCTTTCCTCAGAAGTATTGCATAATCATCCTGTTAACTGTACTAGTGACAATAATCTTTTTGTTGTGGCCTTTTCTTTTCCCAGCCACACAGACTGAACTGAATAAATGGGAAGCGTTACTCATCAACTGGCATCCAAACTTTAACACTTACCAGGCAATTAAATATGTGTATGCTGAGACTTTCAATGTTTCGAATTGCTGGATTTGCACAGCTTTGCTGACAGCATACAGGGGGTTATTAATGACTACAGTCCCCCTAGGGGTCAATGAGACCTGGGAAAACTTGATTTATGATACCTCAACCATTACGTCACAAGATAAAATAACATTGCACTTGCCTGTTCCACAAAAGGGAACTGTGTGTTTTTATAAAAATGATACTGTTCAGGTGGGTTGGAGCAATTGGAATGTGACTGTTCCTTATAAATGTTACACTAAAGGTAACAATGCAGATCTTTATTGTAATACGAACTATGATTCATTTCTTGGATTGATGCACAAAACACTTGATGAAGTAAAATATAATTCTGTTCTTTATAAACAGCTGTCTATAATTGATAAGAAAATGTTTCATACAGGGCGAGTGTATATTCATAGCAGGGTTACTACTAAAGTAGAGGACTGTTATTTTGTGTGTGGCAGAAAGGCATACAAATGGTTACCTGAGAATTGGTCCAGCAGTTGTTTTTTGGGTTACCTGATTCTGGCCATATGACACACTGCAGTTTTGCCTCGAGGAAAATTTTGAAATGTCCGAAAAGTCGTCAAGACACCTGTAAATCCAGTGGGACAAATCGATGCACGTTGGAAAGACCATCATTCCCTAGGCAAAGGACTGACACATATGGACTTGAGTGATAGTGTTATATCGTGGGCAGGCATATTACCAGCATATGGAGCAGTGAAATCGATCTGGGAGATGAGAAAACTGTCGAAACTTCTCGAAGTAATGAGCAACGTAACTTTTTCTGCTCTCGAATTGGTGACTGATGAACTGAATGCTATGAGAACTGTAATGCTCCAAAACTGCATGGCTCTCGACTTCACCCTAACAGCCAGAGGTGGTACTTGCGCTTTAATCCAAGAAGAATGCTGTTCATATATTCCTGACCATAAACACGAGATAGACAATCATCTTGAGGTAATTCAGCAAGTGTCAGCCATGACCAAACAAGGCCCAAACCCACTGATGCACTTTTTCCAGAAATGATTTGGGGGGTGGGGTACCATCCTAATGAACATCCTGATTGCCATTTGTGTAGGCATGCTCCTACTAGGAGTATGTGTTTGTTGTGGTATCCCCTGCATGAAAAGACTGATTAAAGACTTTATAGACATGTCAGTTTCTGAAAACTTATATCAAAGTACTGAGTTTGAAGAACTGTTAAAAGACTGAAAATGCTTTCATAAGTTTAAACTAAATGACTCTCTTAACTGCAAATCCTGCGTGGAAGAGGTTAGGAGAAGAAAACAAACTGTTTATGCTTATTTTGAAAGTAGAATAAAAGTATTAATAGGGGGAAATGTTAGAAAAATATGTATTGATGTGTGTATTAGCAATAAGCTTAGTGCAGTTAGAGCTTGAAAAGGGTTAACACATTTATTCTATTTCATACTGCATAAATCTGTACAAACTGCAGATGCTTTCTGACCTTGTATTGTTAGCTAAAATCTTGCCTGTGCCTTGGAAATTTACTGAGAAGCAGATGATTTCTGCTTGCGTTAGGAAAATAATGAATAGAACAATACTACTTGTATGAAACTTAGACAAGAAGTTCCGCTGTGCTGTGTGAAAATACACAGCTGTAGAAGTTACAGATAATTAGGACAAAGCCTGCTTGAAAATATGAACTGCAATCAGCATTTGCTTGTATCTGTATTAGAAGAGTACCTTGAAATGTGACACTGTACAATAGACGTTTGTAAACAGATTAATGGTCACCAAGGCCAGGTTGTTTTTCTGAAAATTTTCTCACAAATTTAGTCATTTCAGCAGAAAATCTGAGTAACATCTGCTGTAGAACAATGTTAAAAGTTGTGTTTGATTACGTCAGCTTAGAAGGCCATGTCTTGTAAAACAGTATAAGAATCAACATACTTCCTGTTAGTAGTTAGACAAATCCTTGTATTTGCATGTTTTTGTCTCCTTGCAGCAAGTAAATTAAAAGTGCCTTAACTGAACCTTACGTGTATTGGTCTTTGAAGTTTTTTCCTTTGACAATAGCTCTTCAACATATAAGCTCTGTGGCACTTGCGATAACTGCATAATACCATAGTGTAGCAAACTAGTTAGGTAAAAGTTTTAATCCTGGTCCTGGCAAATGTGAAAATGTGTGTGTTTGTGTGTGAGAGTGTGTGTGTCTTTGTTGACACCTGCTTTTGTGAATATCCACCACTTACTACACTTTCCTTACCCCTCCTTTACACTGCAAGTGATGTCACTCACCTTCAAAGATACCTTTGGGCAGCTCTTCAGCATATAAGCACTGTGGTGCTTGGGATAACTGCATAATACCATAGTGTAGAAAACTAGTTAGGTGGAAGTTTTAATCCTGGTCCTGGCAACTGTGAAAATGTGTGTGTTTGTGTGTGAGAGTGTGTGTGTCTTTCTTGACACCTGATTTTGTGGACATCCACATTTACTACACTTCTCTTACCCCTTCTTTAGCACTGCAGCTGATGTCACTCACCTTCAAAGATACCTTTAGACAGCTCGTCAACATTTAAGCTCTGTGATGCTTGCAATAACTGCGTAATACCATAGTGTAGCAGACTAGTTAGGTAGGAGTTCTACTCCCTTACCCCTTTTTTAGCACTGCAGCTGATGTCACTCACCTTCAAAGATACCTTTAGACAGCTCTTCAACATTTAAGCTCTGTGGTGCTTGCAATAACTGCATAATACCATAGTGTAGCAGACTAGTTAGGTAGGAGTTCTACTCCTAGTCCTGGCAACTATGAAAATGTGTGTGAGTATGTGTGTCTTTGTTGACACCTGATTTTGTGGACATTCACAGTTACTACACTTCCATTACCCCTCCTTCGGCACTGCAGCTGATGTCACTCACCTTCAAAGAATCATTTGGACAGGTATTTAACATATAATCTCCATGGTTCTTGCAATAACTGCATAATGCCATAGTGTTGCAAACCAGTTAGGTAGGGGTTCTAATCCTTGTTCTAGCAACTGTGGAA
This sequence comes from Protopterus annectens, assembly GCF_019279795.1. Taxonomy (NCBI): domain Eukaryota; kingdom Metazoa; phylum Chordata; order Ceratodontiformes; family Protopteridae; genus Protopterus; species Protopterus annectens. The sequence goes on along the minus strand of NC_056728.1, from coordinate 342,956,579 downwards.
GTTTGTGTGTGATAGTGTGTGCATGTCTTTGTGAACATCCACACTTCTCTTACCCCTCCTTTAGCACTGCAGCTGATGTTACTCACCTTCAAAGATACCTTTGGGCAGCTCTTCAACATATAAGCAGTGTGGTGCTTGCAATAACTGCATAATACCATAGTATAGCAAACTTTTTAGGTGGAAGTTTTAATCCTGGTCCTGGCAACTGTGAAAATGTGTGTGTGTGTGTGTGTGTGTGTGTGTGTGTGTGTGTGTGTGTGTGTGTGTGTGTGTGTGTGTGTGTGTGTGTGTGTGTGTGTGTCTTTATTGACACCTGATCTTTTTGGATATCCACACTTACTGCACTTCCTTTACCCCTCCTTTAGCACTGCAGGTGATGTCACTCACCTTCAAAGATACCTTTGGACAGTTCTTCTGTATATAAGCTCTGTGGCACCTGTGATAACTGCATAATACTTTAGTGTAGCAATCTAGTTAGGAAGGAGTTCCAGTCCTGGTCCTGGTAACTGTGAAGATGTGTGTGAGAATATGTGTGCCTTTGCTGAAAACTGATTTTATGGACATCCACACTTACTACACTTCCCTTACCCCTCCTTTAGCACTGCAGGTGATGTCACTCACATTCAAAGATACCTTTGGGCAGCTCTTCAACATATACACACTGTGGTGCTTGGGATAACTGCATAATACTATAGTGTAGCAAACTAGTTAGGTGGAAGTTTTAATCCTGGTCCTGGCAACTGTGAAAATGTGTGTGTTTGTATGTGAGAATGTGTGTGTCTTTCTTGACACCTGATTTTGTGGACATCCACAGTTACTACACTTCTCTTACCCCTCCCTTAGCACTGCAGCTGATGTTACTTACCTTCAAAGATACCTTTTGATAGCTCTTCAATGTATAAGCTCTGTGGTATTTGCAATAACTGCTTAATACTATAGTATAGCAAACTAGTTAGGTAGGAGTTGTACTCCTGATCCTGGAAACTCTGAAAATGTGTAAGAGTATGTGTGTCTTTGTTGACAACTGATTTTGTGGACATTCACAGTTACTACACTTCCGTTACCCCTCCTTCAGCACTGCAGCTGATGTCACTCACTTTCAAAGATACCTTTGGACAGCTATTCAACATATAAGCTCCGTAGCTCTTGCAATAACTGCGTAATGCCATAGTGTCACATTCTAGTTAGGTAGGAGTTCTAATCCTTGTCCTGGCAACTGTAAAAATGTGTGAGAGTGTGTGCGTCTTTGTTGACGCCTGATTTTGTGGACATTCACAGTTACTACACTTCTCTTACCCTCCTTTTCACTGCATCTGATGTCACTCACTTTCAAAGATACCTTTGCACAGCTCTTCAATATATAAGCTCCATGGTGCTTATGATAACTGCATAATACCATAGTGTAGCAAATTAGTTATGTAGGAGTTCTAATCCTGGTCGTGGCAACTATGAAAATGTGTGTGTTTGTGTGTGAAAGTGACTGTGTCTTTGTCGACACCTGATTTTGTGGACATTCACAGTTACTATACTTCCCTTATCCCTCCTTTAGTACTGCAGCTGATATCGCTCACATTCAAAGATACCTTTGGGCAACTTTTCAATATATAAGCTCTGTGGCACTTGTGATAACTGTGTAATACCATAGTGTAACAAACTAGTTAGGTAAGAGTTCTAATACTGGTCCTGGCAACTGTGAAAATGTGTGTGTGTCTTTGTTGACACTTGATTTTGTGGACATTCACAGTTACTACACTTTCCTTACCCCTCTTTTAGCACTGCAGCTGATGTCACTCACCTTCAAAGATAGCTTTGGACAGCTCTCTAACTTATAAGCTCATGGCACTCACAATAACTGTATAACACTATAGTAACCATAGCTAGGTAGGTGTTTGAAACTCAGTACTGGCAAGTGTTTGTGTCATCAGTATCCTGTGTGAGTGTTGGTGTGATTGCATAATAACAGGATCTGTTGCAGGTTGGGTTTTGCTACATTTTCATATTGAGGACCCATATGTCCCAATGTCACAT